>NC_064645.1:221036353-221338472 GCF_023864345.2 Schistocerca serialis cubense
CCGTAGTGGTGTAGTATTTGACGCACGCGTCAGACGTACTTGAAAGTCGCACGGCCGGTGTCGGCACATAAATAAAATATTGCAGTGCCTGAGTTATTCTAACTACGATGCAAAGCTCCTTTAGACATGCACGCGTGTCCAAAGGAACAGGCACTGTGGTGACCACAGTCGTTATGAAACACATCAACCAATTCGCAGTTGTGAATAAGGGCTACCATTAGCTGCAGAGTGGAATGACGACAATGAAAATTTGTGCCGGACCAGGACTCGAATCCTATGTCGCGCTTGTCACGATTTGACTGTGTGTGCACGACTCACGGCCAGACCCAAGACTTCCATATGTCGTCAATCATGGGCCTACGGCATGGACTAGTATATCCATTATGTAGGTGTCTGTACAGGTCACACGTTGTAGTTGGAAGTCGCTTTCACTGTCGTTATTCCATTCTGCTGCTGGTGGTAGTCCTTATTCGCAATTGTGAATTCATTAGAAGTGGCTGGTCAAACAGAAGTTGCTTTAGCGGCCGGGCAATGGTGGTACACGGCGACGGCTGCGCGGCGGGTTGAACCCACTGCCTCAGGCAGGTTTCTGACGGTAGCTGACATTCAGTGTCTGACGCAGAAGGTGCAGATGGCACGTCGGCGGCGTTTTGGCACCATGTAACGTGAAGGACTTAATGCTTGGGAATCTGCGAGTATGATCTCTGAAAAGTCGAAACAGTCCTATGGGGAATATTCCTTATCAAAAGCACAAGTTTTTTGCTGGTAAATCAGTTTTAAAGGCCGAGAACCCTTTGGCGATGAACATCGAGCAGTCCAAATTCAAAAGCTGGCGGAAAACGTCGAACCTGTGCTTTGTCCTGTGAGATCAGACCGATGTTAAACAATAAGGATGATGGGTGACCTGTTAAATTTGAATGCTTCCAACCTACATCAAATATTGACCGAATTTTGGCAAACTGCAGACAAGTGGATGCTGCATCATGACGACGCCCTGTGTCACTCATCCACTTCCAACACGGAAGTTTTGACATTAAAGGGCATTCCTGTCGGCATTCTTGTCGTTCCACAGCCCAGCTATTCATTTGAGCTGAATCCCTGTGACTTTCTTTTATTTTGCTTATATTGAAAAGTTTCTTGAAAGGATGTCATTTTGATACCCTGAAGAATATTGAAAAAAAATAAGACCGACATGTTGAAAGGTCTTACCTGCTGAAGCGTATCGCTCCTGCTACCAAGATTGAGAACAAAGACGCTACCGATGTATAGCTGGCGAAGAGAACTGTTTCGAAGGAGATAACATTGATGACTGAAATAAAACTTTGGTAGATAAGAAATCTGTCTGATTACTTTTCTCACACTTTGTATACCTACTACAGTTAAGTTGAGTTACAGCAATAAATTTCATTATTTGAAACTTTAGTTCATCATCAAATACAAATGACAATGTTTAGTTGAATCCTTAGGGCCTCTAAATTATTTTTTTAATTTCACAATCTTCCACCTATTTCTGTGGCGTTCTTAACAACTATTTTGTGACGTTATATAATTTTAGCTTGAGTCATTTCTTTATGTTTTCCGTCTTTCGTTAGTTGCTTTAAATTCGTTGAGGCATGTTCCGTCTAGCAACTAACTGAAGGTAGTTTGTTTATTGCCATACGTGTTTCGCTTTGTTTTATTTGGAAACAATCTTCAGTGGCCCGTAATACATGTTTCTTTTTAGTCATAGTTTGTCTTAAATATTAAAGGTGTTCACCGAGCGAGGTGGTGCAGTGGTTAGACACTGGACTCGCATTCGGGAGGACGACGGGTCAATCCCGCGTCCAGCCATCCTGATTTAGGTTTTCCGTAATTTCCCTATATCGCTCCAGACGAATGCCGGGATGGTTCCTTTCAAAGGGCATGGCCGACTTCCTTCCCCGTCTTTCCCTAATCCGGTGAGACCGATGACCTCGCTGTCTGGTCTCCTTCCCCAAACAACCCAACCCAACCCAATTAAATGTGTTCAGGTTACTATCGTGTTCATTGTGTAAATCGTTCTGTGTTGTTCGTGTTGCCTGCAGATTCCTTGGCATGCGCCATAGGGTGGTGGGGTTTCGGGTTCCGCTGAATAGGAGTTCACTACACTCAGCTGGCGGCTACATGGGTATCGGAGGCTGTGTGGCGTGGACTGGGCGGTTTTTTAGGTTAGAAGGCCTCGGGAAAGTACGGGGTGGGCTGCAATCTCAAAGGGTGCATGGCAAATACAGGATGTGCTTGGATCAAGGAACAGTCGGAATTGTAGTTGTAAATTGATGTAGTTGTTCTGGGAAAGTCCCTGAGCATCAAGCGCTAGTAGAAAGCACAGAAGCTGAAATCGTTATAGGCACAGAAAGCTGGCTAAGGCCTGAAGTAAGTTCTGCAGAATTTTTTACGAAGTATCAGACGGTGTTCAGCAAAAATAGATTAGGCAGAATTGGTGGTGGAGTGTTTGTGTCTGTCAGTAGTGGTTTATCTTGTAGTGAAGTCGAAGTAGATACTCCGTGCGAATTGGTATGGGTGGAGTTTATACTTAACAGCCGAACTAAGTTAATAATTGGCCCCTTCTACCGACCCCCAGACTCCGATGATATAGTTGCTGAACAGTTCAGAGAAACTTTGAGTCTCGTAACAAATAAATACCCCACTTATATGGTTATAGTTGGTGGGGACTTCAACCTTCCCTCGATATGTTGGCAAAAATACTTGTTCAAAACCGGTGGTAGGCAGAAAACATCTACCGACATTGTCCTAAATGCTTTCTCCGAAAACTATTTCGAGCAGTTAGCCCACGAACCCACGCGAATTGTAAATTGTTGCGAAAACACACTTGACCTCTTAGCCACAAACAATCCAGAGCTAATAGAGATCATCATGGCTGATACAGGGATTAGTGATCACAAGGTCTTTGTAGCTAGGCTCAATACCGTTTCTTCCAAATCCACCAGAAACAAACGCAAAATAATTTTATTTAAAAAAGGGGATAAAGTGTCACCAGAAACCTTCCTAAGAGACAATCTCCATTCCTTCCGAACTGGCTATGCAAATGTAGACGAGATGTGGCTTAAATTCAAAGATATAGTAGCAACAGCAATTGAGAGATTCATACCTCATAAATTGGTAAGAGATGGAACTGATCCCCCATGGTACACAAAACAGGTCCGAACGCTGTTGCAGAGGCAACGGAAAAAGCATGCGAAGTTCAAAAGAACGGGAAATCCCGATGATTGGCGCGAAATTTGGCACGGACTTCAATGCGAGATGCCTTTAATAGGTTACACAACGAAACATTGTCTCGAAATTTGGCACAAATTCCGTAGAAATTCTGGTCGTATTTAAAGTACACAAGCGGCAAGACGCAGTCAATACCTTCGCTGCGCAGTGCCAATGGTACTGTTACCGACTACTGTGCCACTAAAGCGGAGTCATTGAACGCAGTTTTCCGGAATTCCTTCACCAGGGAAGACGAATGGAATATTCCAGAATTTGAAACACAAACAGCTGCTAGCATAAGTTTCTTAGAAGTAGATACCTTAGGGGTTGCGAAGCAACTCAAATCGCTTGATACGGGCAAGTCTTCAGGTCCATATTGTATACCGATTAGGTTCCTTTCGGATTACGCTGATACAATAGCTCCCTACTTAGCAATCATATACAACCACTCGCTCACCGATAGATCTGTACCTACAGATTGGAAAATTGCGCAGGTCGCATCAGTGTTTAAGAAGGATGGTAGGAGTAATCCATCAAACTACAGACCTATATCATTGACGTCGGTTTGCAATAGGGTTTTGGAGCATATATTGTATTCAAACATTATGAATCCCCTCGGAGGGAACGATCTATTGATACGTAGTCAGCATGGTTTCAGAAAACATCGTTTTTGTGCAACGCAGCTAGCTCTTTATTCGCACGACGTAATGGCCGCTATCGACAGGGGATCTCAAGTTGATTCCGTATTTCTAGATTTCCGGGAAGCTTTCGACACCGTTCCTCACAAGCGACTTCTAATCAAGCTGCGGGCCTATGGCGTATCGTCTCAGTTGTGCGACTGAATTCGTGATTTCCTGTCAGGAAGGTCGCAGTTCGTAGTAATAGACGGCAAATCATCGAGTAAAATTGAAGTGATATCAGGTGTTCCCCAGGGAAGTGTCCTGGGACCTCTGCTGTTCCTGATCTATATAGATGACGTGGATGACAATCTGAGCAGTTGTCTTAGGCTGTTCGCAGATGATACTGTAATTTACCGTCTAGTAAGGTCATCCGAAGAAAATATCAGCTGCAAAGCGACTTAGAAAAGATTTCTATATGGTGTGGCAGGTGGCAGTTGACGCTAAATAACGAAAACTGTGAGGTGATCCACTTGAGTTCCAAAAGAAATCCGTTGGAATTCGATTACTCGGTAAATAGTACAATTCTCAAGGCTGTCAATTCAACTAAGTACCTGGGTGTTAAAATTACGAACAACTTCAGTTGGAAAGACCACATAGATAATATTGTGGGGAAGGCGAGCCAAAGGTTGCGTTTCGTTGGCAGGACACTTAGAAGATGCAAGAAGTCCACTAAAGAGACAGTTTACACTACACTCGTTCGTCCTCTGTTAGAATATTGCTGCGCGGTGTGGGATCCTTACCAGGTGGGATTGACAGAGGACATCGAAAGGGTGCAAAAAAGGACAGCTCGTTTTGTATTATCACATAATAGGGGGGAGAGTGTGGCAGATATGATACGCCAGTTGGGATGGAAGTCATTAAAGCAGAGACGTTTTTCGTCGCGGCGAGGTCTACTTACGAAATTTCAGTCACCAACTTTCTCTTTCGAATGCGAAAATATTTTGTTGAGCCCAACCTACATAGGTAGGAATGATCATCAAAATAAAATAAGAGTCAGAGCTCGAACAGAAATGTTTAGGTGTTTGTTTTTCCCGCCCGCTGTTCGGGAGTGGAATGGTAGAGAGATAGTATGATTGTGGTTCAAAATGGCTCTGAGCACTATGGGACTTAACAGCTGTGGTCATCAGTCCCCTAGAACTTAGAACTACTTAAACCTAACTAACCTAAGGACGTCACACACATCCATGCCCGAGGCATGATTCGAACCTGCGACCGTAGCAGTCGCGCGGTTCCGGACTGCGCGCCTAGAACCGCGAGACCACCGCGGCCGGCGATTGTGGTTCGATGAACCCTCTGCCAAGCACTTAAATGTGAATTGCAGAGTAATCATGTAGATGTAGATGTAGACAATCAATTAGTCTGATGAGTCTGGGCTCGCTTGTTTTCCACACCCGAGTTTCTGCATCTCATACTGTTTCACAATGCTTATTGTCGAATCTTACTTCAATTCTTCTGCTGAACACGGCTGTTGAAGCGCTGCTGCCGTTATTGCTTTACATGGATTTCTGTCATTTACTTGTGTAAGATAGCTTGTTAGAGAAGGTCATTGTGGGTGGGGGGGTGGGAGGGGGGCGTGTGTGCTTCGAATCGGCAGTCCGTAGTGCACGATACGTTCCAAAGATGTTGTGCGTGCTATGCGTGATGTGGAGACCTTGCGAGGCAACCATTCCTGGGCTGTGGTGTGGAGCTGCGTCACATTCTGACGTGTTTAAAACTGGCCTGACTAAGCCATCAGAAACGCAGGTAGAGATCTGCCTTAGCGCCCGTCGGCTGTGTATAAATTCGGAAACGAACCATGGCCTCACAGCCTCACAACCAGCTGGCGGTATGTAGTGTCAGTGGACAAACAGTGGATCAGTGGCTGGAAGGGCAAGTTGATCTCGTTCCATCAGTGCGCTCTTTCTGGGCCCCCAAGCAGATAGTACCGAAGGGTGGCGAACAGTGATAGCTGTTTACAAGTTGGCTGAGCGTCGAAGGCCTCAGGGTGCACCCCACCCTGCAGCAGTCGTCAGTTCGATGCCACGCACCAGCTGGAAGGCTAGTATTTATACGTTGCAGGACAGCCTTTTTGGTGAACTAGGCCATCAGAAACGCAGGTAGCGATCTTCCTTAGCGCCCGTCGGCTATTTATAAATTCGGAAACGAACCAAGGCCCCACAGCCTCACAACCAGCTGGCGGTATGTAGTGTCTGTGGACAAACAGTGGATCAGTGGCTGGAAGGGCCTCAAGTTGATCTCGTTCCATCAGTGCACTCTTTCTGGGCCCCCAAGCAGATAGTACCGAAGGGTGGCGAACAGTGATAGCTGTTTAAAAGTTGGCTGAGCGTCGAAGGCCTCAGGGTGCACCCCACCCTGCAGCAGTCGTCAGTTCGATGCCACGCACCAGCTGGAAGGCTAGTATTTATACGTTGCAGGACAGCCTTTTTGGTGAACTAGGCCATCATAAACGCAGGTAGAGATCTGCCTTAGCGCCCGTCGGCTATGTATAAATTCGGAAACGAACCATGGCCCCACAGCCTCACAACCAGCTGGCGGTATGTAGTGTCTGTGGACAAACAGTGGATCAGTGGCTGGAAGGGCCTCAAGTTGATCTCGTTCCATCAGTGCACTCTTTCTGGGCCCCCAAGCAGATAGTACCGAAGGGTGGCGAACAGTGATAGCTGTTTAAAAGTTGGCTGAGCGTCGAAGGCCTCAGGGTGCACCCCACCCTGCAGCAGTCGTCAGTTCGATGCCACGCACCAGCTGGAAGGCTAGTATTTATACGTTGCAGGACAGGCTTTTTGGTGAACAGGCGCCCCAGTTGTCACGTACTCCACTTGCTACAATTTCGCTATAACATCCCCGATTTTGTTAATACCTAATTGACAACGCACGAACTTCATCAACTGTCCACCATTGCAACCGAAGAAGGCCACCAGTCTGCCTCTGAATCACTCGGTCCCGGTTTTGATTCCCGGCCGGGTCGGGTATTTTTCTCCGCCCGGGGACTGGGTGTTTGTGTTGTCCTCATCATCATTCGGGAAGTACCGAGACTGAAAATGGAAAGATTTCGAACTCGTTCGGGCGCTGAGGACCACGCTGTTGAATGCCCCACACACCAAACTCTTCATCATCAACATCGTTGCGCTCCACTTCAAAAAAATGGCTCTGAGCACTATGGGACTCAACTGCTGAGGTCATTAGTCCCCTAGAACTTAGAACTAGTTAAACCTAACTAACCTAAGGACATCACAAACATCCATGCCCGAGGCAGGATTCGAACCTGCGACCGTAGCGGTCTTGCGGTTCCAGACTGCAGCGCCTTTAACCGCACGGCCACTTCGCTCCACTTCAGTTAAAGCATATCGCCCATGGCAAAACGGCATTATCCATAATCGAGGCCAAGGAAAAATCGGTGCCAAGGTAATTGTGGTGACCCACAGGTCATACATAAGAGGAGTGAACGATAGCTATGGAGATGTGTACGGATGAATAGACGCGAAGCTGTTGAGAGAAGGCCTCCTCAGCTGCTACTCAATAAAAGTTGCTGCCTATGACCTCCGCATCAGTTACTTGATTCATACACCCATGCTGCCTGCTTTTCACCATCGACGACGGTTGGACTTTGCACGCCAGTACCAAAACGGGACGTCTACCGAGTGGCGACACGTGCCCCTTTCTTATGAATCACGTTTTAGGATGCATCGATCAGAAGGCCTTTAATAATAATCGTCGGAAGGATCCATGCTGCAGGAAGCAGGGTTAGGTTCGGAAAATTTTTTTCGTGGAATTCCCTGGATGATCTCGACATCCTGGAAGGTACAATGGATCAACAAATCTATGCATGTATCCTGGTGACCATGTTCGTCCCTACATGCAGTTTGTTTTTCCTCGGCACAATGGCATCTACCAGCAGGATAACACATCGTGTCACACGGTTCCCAGTGTACGTGCTTAGAATAAAGCACCAGGATGAGTTTACCCTACTCCCTTGGCCACCAAAATCCCCATATTTAACCGCAATATAGGATATGTGCGACCATCTAGATCGGACTGTTCTCACCATTTATCCTCAATCGCGAAATCTAGCTCAGCTAGTCGCAAATGGTTCAAATGGCTCTGACTACTATGGGACTTAACATCTGAGGTCATCAGTCCCCTAAAACTTAGAACTACTTAAACCTCACTAACCTAAGGACATCACACACATCCATGCCCGAGGCCGGATTCGAACCTGCGACCGTAGCGGTCAAAGGGTTCCAGACTGAAGCACCTAGAACCGCTCGGCCACACCGGGCGGCTCAGCTAGTCACTGACTGGATTCAGTAAGGCTTCACATCTCTGTGGGTAACTTCCTGAGTGACAAAGACTGGCTTCCGGCACGTCTGAGGTTCTAAATGTGCTTATTCAGAGTTTTGACTGGAGGTTACATTGATGTGTTCAATGAGTCACCCACCATCTCCGTAAACGCTTCCATAATACCACTGGTCATTGATCACGTGGTTGTGCTGAGAACAGTGTGGTGGCGCAATGCTGTGCTAGCTGATTATGGCAAGCAGCATGATTATACCCATGAGTTGTTGCTAAGGCCACGCCGCAGCATAACACAGTGATAATGTCTCTGTACTTAATTCAGTTCCTACGCGCCAGTTCAGAGTAACAGTAGTACAGCCTGGCTCTGTGTAAAACCTGAATGCTTGTGGTAGGCATGCCAGTTCACGTAATCATCGGTAGTACTCCTTACAACAACAGGAAAAGCCGGCCACTGTGACCGAGCGGTTCCAGGGGCTTCAGTCCGGAACCGAGCTGCTGCTACGGTCGCAGGTTCGAATCCTGCCTGGTGCATGGATGTGTGTGATGTTCTTAGGTTGGTTAGATTTAAGTAATTCTTATGTTTAGAGGACTGATGACCTCAGATGTTAAGTGCTCAGAGCCATTCGAACCATTTTAACAACAGGAAAGATGCGCTGCCTTCTTGCAGATGGTGAAAGCTACGTAAGAAGTCGATGAAAATTACCACATCGTTTAATGCAGGTGATGAATCGCTCAGTATTGTTCTCGATAGCCAAAATATCAGCATTTCAAATAGTCCCAGCGACAGATAAAATCTACAATACGGAGTATATTAACCAGTAAACACATATATAATACAAGCATCAACACTGAAGTAACTGATGTATGAAAGCTATGCATTTCGACGTCTTATGGATGAACGAATTGAGTAGCCGACGTTAGGCAAGATGAAAGAAAATTGTATTGAGTTCGCAAGAACGTTATAAGCCATTATCATATTCTTCACAGCCGGCCGGTGTGGCCGTGCGGTTCTAAGCGCGTCAGTTTGGAACCGCGTGACCGCTACGGTCGCAGGTTCGAATCCTGCTTCGGGCATAGATGTGTGTGATGTCTTTAGGTTAGTTAGGTTTAAGTAGTTCTAAGTTCTAGGGGACTGATGACCTCAGTAGTTAAGTCCCATAGTGCTCAGAGCCATTTGAACCATATTCTTCACAAATTACATGAGTTCATTCAGGGTGGTGAATAAATTCCATGCCATGAAATTTATATCACGGAAGTATCAGCGACCCAATTATAACGCTATGTGAATTTTTCATATCCGAGGAGGCCGGGTTACTCGGAAGTGATACAAATGAATATGGAACATGTGGCGTTGTTAAACGCATGTGATACGGTCCCCAAGTATTGGAAATTGTACCTTATACAGTACGTCCGATAAGTGGAAGAACAAAAATGTATTTCTCGTCTGTTACCTGTTTTACCTAATAACCTATAGCAAGTAGCATGTGTAGTGAATGCAGTAGTATACAGTCACGTTGTCTCATCGCCAGAAAATCTCCGAGTAACTACATCGGCTTCGACTTCCCTCGTTTGCTGAAAATCGCTTATTAAACACAAGCTTAACCGAAATCACGGCCACAGTGAACCCTGAATACAAATTCAGCCGTAAGCAAGAAGCATACCACCTTGGGAGTACATGAAAACTAAAATATGGATTTGAATAAACGTGGTTGGGACTGGTAATAGCATGAAAAGGTGTAAGTTAATGAACCCACGAAACGTAAGTGCGATAGTAAATCATATAATCAAGCAATAGACAAGGTGTAGAGTATCGTCAGGATGGTGACGCGTAAACACCGAGTAAGCGTAGCTAACTCTCCCTCCGAAAAACTACTTTGATTCACAAAAGAAATAATGTTACAAATTCTTGAAAAACCAGCAAATACATGTAAAACGTTAGTTTTGAGTTTTCAGGTGCCTGTTCCAAAGACGATTCCGATAATGTGTTTTGAATCAAGTAGAATGTTAACAAAAGACACGATATTTTTCCTGTGAGATGTGGAGACAAACGCTCCCGAAAACGGCACGACTTTACTTAACTTGACTTTTAACATAGTTCCCAATTAACAGAAAGCGGTTCCATTATTTGCTACCGGCCGGTGTGGCCGAGCGGTTCTAGGCGCTTCAGTCTGGAACCGCGTGACCGATACGGTCGCAGATTCGAATCCTGCCTCGGGCATGGATGTGTGTGACGTCGTTAGCTTAGTTAGCTCTAATTAGTTCTAAGTTCTATGGGACTGATGATCTCCGATGTTAAGTCCCGTAGTGCTCAGAGCCACTTGAACCATTTGAACCATTATTTGCGGTAAGCTGCGATCTTACCAAAATGCCGATGTTTGCTGGTCAAATGCCTTCGAACTGGTCCTAGACAAAGTACTTGGTACAGCATATTCCTCCGGACGACGTAGATGTACCGGTAAGAATTAAGCTTTGTCTCGCGAAGTGTAGCGGGAACTGAGACGAATTCTGCAGCCTTGAGTTGTCATTGGTCGAAGCCGGCCGGAGGCCTTAGCTCGCACTAAATGAATCCTGCATGTTGGCGATTTCTCAACAATGTTTCGTTCGAGTAGAAAGAGGCGACCTCTCACTGAATGTACAGCGTGACAATTATTGAACAATATGGAAAAAAGAAAATTAGTTACAAGTTAGTACACACACTTTATTCGACATGTAAACGTCACTACACATATTCGGATTTAGGTTATGATATTTTCAATATGTCTGCCATCATTGACGATGATGTGGCGCAGACGAATAGCAAAATTCTGCATCACCCGCTGAAGTGCCGGAACATCTATATTGTCGATGACCTCCTTAATGGCTGTCTTCAGCTGAGCAATGGTTTTGGGGTTATTGCTGTACACCTTGCCTTTAATATAGTCCCACAAAAGAGAGTCGCTTGTGTTCAGATCCGGAGAATATGGCAGTCAATCGAGGCCCATTCCAGTGGCCCCCGGTTCCCCAGCGCCGGAAAGCGGTCCCCAAACTGCTCCTCCAGGACATCAAACACTCTCCTGCTTCCATAGGGTGGAGCTCCGTATTGCATTAACCACATCTTGTCGAAATCAGTGTGATTTTGGATAAGGGGGATGAAATCCCAAAACCTTCACATACCTTTCGATAGCCATCATGCCATCAAGGATTATTGTACCGATTATTCCGTAACTGGACACCGCACACCACACATTGACTCATTGAGGATGAAGAGACTTCTCGATCGCGAAATGGGGATTCCCAGTTCCAAAAATACGGAAATTTTGCCAACTGACGAACCCATCCAAATGAAAATGGGCTTCGTCTCTAAACCATACGTACTATACTAATTTTCATCATGTCCCGCAGCCAGCACTGCAGTTTGAACGTCCTAACGCAAAACGTTCAGAAATGTGACGATTTTATTTCATACGGTTCAATAACTGTCACCCTGTATGTGATCAAAACGAGTGACTTGCGTCGAGGGTGGAGCAGTCCTGCGATAAATAAGAGGCGCCCGTTCTAAATTGGTTCTAATCACAGAGATAAATTAGTGGAGTTGTGAGGTCACAGAGATGAAGCGGACGTCCACCATGTTAGCAGCCTCAAATATTAGCACCTGGGGAAAGTGTTTTGGTAAAAAATGTCAACGTCCTTCGTAACAGGTGTATAGTCATTCTGATTTAGCTCAAAGTGTAGAAGAATCACACTTCATTCTTGAGAGGGCTTTTTCAAGCAACATTTTCTACTATATACATGAATTTTAGTTGTGATGGTTACTTTTAGTGTAGTGGTTTTATTTCTGTAAACTGACTTTAGATTTCCATTCAGTACAACTCGAAGCGACCTCTGAACGCTTTGAGAAGGAAATATTCCAAACCGTCTGGACATAGCATCATAATTATATCCTCAGCATTTTTCGGGAAGAGGACACAGGCGGAACAGCAGTTTCGCCAGTCCTTATTAAGGGGTTGGGGTTGTTTGGGGAAGGAGACCAGACAGCGAGGTCATCGGTCTCATCGGATTAGGGAAGGAAGTCGGCCGCGCCATTTCAAAGAAACCATCCCGACATTTGCCTGAAGCGATTTAGGGAAATCACGGAAAACCTAAATCAGGATGGCCGCCGTATTAAGGAAAACGCTCAATTACGAAGCAGCCTTTCCACATCATATACTTCGCCTCTTGGTTATTCGAATAGTATAACCAAAAGAAAATTACATTAACGAGCCCATTTGCATCGTACTACGTTAAAAATATCTTTAAGACCATAAAAACTTCTGGAGCTGCATTCGCGACACTATGTTACTCACGAAAGCAGTGTAATCTTTACTATTTAAACCAACTGTTGCGTAGACACGTCAGAAGTCAAGAATAATTAGAAATTTTGAACAGCAGTCTGCTAATGATTATGGGCTACTAACATGGCGGTGCCGGCTTCAGAACAATATACAGCGTAAGTCTGAAGCACCTCCTTCCCATATTATACATCCTCGGCTCTAAACTGCCGTCTTTCACCGTGGAAGTACAACATTTAGGACTCAAATCTCTCAGACACGAATCCATTAATGCAAAGTAATGGAATGCTTGTGAGTTCTGAAATAGCAGAAAGTTTCAGCAAATATCAAGAACTGAATAAGTACCGCTTCTGGGATTTAACCTCAGCATTTGACATGTATAAATATTTGTGCGAGGGACGTGTAAGTTAGTTTTTCTCACCTAGTTGGTCCGTTGGAGTGACCGGGGGGGGGGGGGGGGGGGGGAGCGGAGGGGGAGGGAGGCCCTTGTGTGTCAAAGGCAGTGAAAGTAGGTCAAATAGCCTCTGAACATACATGTCTTTAGTGCTGCACATACATTTTTATTACATGTTAAGGTACTAATCATGCGCTTTTCACATTACATCGTGATTCTCATCATCATCGGCAATTTGAAATCTGCTGGCTAAAGGCATCTTCCATCTGTCTCGTTACTTTCTCAAGTTACCTCCATACCATTAATTTCTATTTTCCAACTTTTCTCATTGTTTGGAATACAGTACTTTCTTGGTCCCCTTCCTGTACGTTTACAGGAGTATACGTTCTGGCCACGGTCATGTTATTCTCATTGCAGTCATAATTACGCCTTCACAGTAACGTCACTGAGCAAGCCTCGGTTTTTTAATGATTTTCTCAATGTATACCAATGCCTCACTGTGCATGGGGGCTTAATTAAATAAATTTGCAAATACTTTTTGTTTTTAATAGCTGTAAGTCCGATTACGCTGTGTCTCGTAACCGGTTGGCCCTGACTAGTATTATTACGCTATCTGACTGCAAAGAACAACAACAAGAATGAAATGAAATTTTTCGTTAACACAATTAATTAATTAAGTCCCCAGCAACTATAAAACCTACTAAACCAAAGCACAAGGGTAACTGTTCTGTATGTGGTAGTATGACTCAACGCACATCTGGCACGGTTCTTCTTCAACAAGACAAGAATTTTAAATACCATTTATACAGAAGTAACTAAAGGAAATGGAAATACCATAATTACTCAAGAAAACCAGAATTACACTCTAATACAAGAACACAAGCCAGATGCTTTGTTGACTGAACCTGTCATGACGCATTATTTAAAACATGGAAATAATGAAAAAACACGCAATATTTTACCTTCATATATATTGACAAAAAGCACTCTGATCGTTACAATATCTTCATTAGAATAACATCTGGTATCTCTCCCATCAAATAACTGCATAAAACATGGAACAAACACTCCTTACTACATCATCTCGGCAAGCCTTGCCCACTCGCACATCTCAACACGAACTGTCTTCTACGAGCTCTGCCCACGCACTGACTTCTACGAGCTCTCAACAAGCACTGTCTTCTACGAGCTCTCTCCTAGCACTGACTTCTACGAGCTCTCGACAAGCACTGTCTTCTACGAGCTCTCTCCTAGCACTGACTTCTACGAGCTCTCGACAAGCACTGTGGAGGCGGCTTAATAGTACTCTTTGGCGCAATCTCTGGCGCAGTGGCTCAGTGTAGCCACCTTTCATATGCCCCTCCTCCACAGGCCAGAATTTGATGGTGTTTTTGCCACCATTGGTGGTGAAAATACCAACAAATTCGTCCAGAAAAATACAGACAAAAATAAAAGATAATATTAATACCTAAATATCACATAATTAGTTAAAATTTTGGCTTTGCATTGACCTTTCAATAACCTAATATCTAAAATACGGTAGGCAATACAAATTCTTTTCATACATGTGGCTTTACATAATAGTTTACACAATACATAAAAAATCAGTTTATACAAATGTTACCATAAAATACTTTCAATGATTAGTTTATACAAAAAAAAAAGACACCAACAGGTGACATCTTTTCAGTAGAAGCAGTCCATCAGTGGCACCCAGTAAAGTTTAGCAGGTACACACCGCAACAAGACACATTAGTTCAGTAGAAGCAATCCATCAGAGGCACCCAGCAATGTTGAGTAGGTGCAGACAGCAACAAGTGACTTCATTTCAGTAGAAACAGTTCATCAGTTGCACCCAGCAATGTTGAGCAGGTGCAGACACCAACAAGTGACATCATTTCAGCAGAAACAGTCCATCAGTTGCACCCAGCAATGTTGAGAGCAGGTGCAGACACCAACAAGTGACATCATTTCAGTAGAAACAGTTCATCAGTTGCACCCAGCAATGTTGAGAGCAGGTGCAGACACCGACAAGTGACATCATTTCAGTAGAAGTAGTCCATCAGTTGCACCCAGCAATGTTGAGCAGGTACACACAGCAACAAGTCACATTAGTTCAGTAGAAGCAGTCCATCAGAGGCACCCAGCAATGTTGAGCAGGTGCAGACACCAACAAGTGACATCATTTCAGTAGAAGTAGTTCCATTAGTGGCACCCAGCAATACTGAGCAGGTGCAGACATTAACAAGTGACATCATTTCAGCAGAAGCAGTTCCATCTGTGGCACCCAGTAAAGTTGCAGAGGTACACACAGCAACAAGTCACATTATTTCAGTAGAAGCAATCCATCAGAGGCACGCAGCAATGTTGAGTAGGTGCAGACAGCAACAAGTGACTTCATTTCAGTAGAAACAGTTCATCAGTTGCACCCAGCAATGTTGAGCAGGTGCAGACAGCAACAAGTGACTTCATTTCAGTAGAAACAGTTCATCAGTTGCACCCAGCAATGTTGAGCAGGTGCAGACACCAACAAGTGACATCTTTTCAGTAGAAGCAGTTCCATCTGTGGCACCCAGTAGTGTTGAACAGGTGCAGACAGCAACAAGTGACATTATTTCAGTAGAAGCAGTTCTAACAGTGGCACCCAGCAATGTTGAGTAGGTGCAGACAGCAACAAGTGACTTCATTTCAGTAGAAACAGTTCATCAGTTGCACCCAGCAATGTTGAGCAGGTGCAGACACCAACAAGTGACATCATTTCAGTAGAAGTAGTTCCATTAGTGGCACCCAGCAATACTGAGCAGGTGCAGACAGCAACATGTGACATCATTTCCATAGAAGTAGCTCCATCTGTGCACCAAGTAATGTTGAGCAGGTGCAGAGAGCAGTCCATGATATTCACTATCACTGATCACACAGTTCATCAGCAGAAATTAAACATTCCTAAGTGTCACACATTACGTTGAATAGTGCAGGTAACAGTCCATAATATTCACCTTCACTAATCTGACAGTTCAGGCATGAACAATAGTTTGAAAACACATACAAATGCTTTTACAATGCTCTTACACTAAACATACAAATTCTAATAAACACACAAAAGATGTCAGATAATTGTCATATTAACTATTACAAATACTCAAATATCAGTAAACCTATAATATTTATGGGTGTCAGTGCAAGCCACAACAACAAATCAAATAATATTTACGAGATAGGTGGGTAGGATTAGGAAAGGAAAACACACAAAACACACTCATTCATCTTTCATCCACATTAAGTACTACTGTGTAATTGAATAGTGTTAACTGTGTAAATATAATTCTGTCAAAATCTGATGTTCATCATGTGTATCAAGTAGTAATGGCAGCAATGTATAACAGTCAATAATAGTTAGGTCAACGTCATAGTCATCATGTCAAGACCAATGTTTGCCAAGCCAGATCAAATGTACTGTTGTTGAACAACTGTCAGTGAGCCAAGATATGCAAAATAATCATCAGCATCACATAATCTCAATACTTCACTAATACTTCTTACGTCGATACATATAAATCTTATCATCAATATCATTTACCTTACCTCTTGTCTACAAAAACTCCAATAATCATCAACTTCATATAATCTCTATACCTCAATAATACCTCTTTAATACGTCGATAAATATGAACCTTATTACCAATATCATTTCACTTCCATAACAACTTTTTCCTCTAGTCAGTCTCCTCGAACAAGTATAGATAAAATCCTAATGTAAACTTCAGTTCATCATCCCATACAATCTGAAGACACATTGCCAACACACAACCTCTGTGTAATCCATCTGAGCCAAGTCTTCTACTCATTATGAATTATAAACAAGAAATGCATACATGACCTCTAACAGACTTAGTTCGAATAACTCTCAGTAATTAAGTACGATTACGGAATGTGAATGATCACAATATTTCACAGTGTGTACACCACTTCAAGAATTATGGCAAACAGAAGCAAACATGTGGAGTATTTCTTGTATCAAGTGTCACTTCCTATTTCAATTGCTCAGGAAAAATGCAGTGTAATAACTGTCAATGGTCTAAACCTAGTAATGGTATGTCATGTCGTTAGCTTCCTTCCTATTAGCATAAAGTTATACAGCTTTCATAAAACCTCCAGCTCATGTGACTTCAACGAAGGTCTTGTACCAATGTCGTTCGTCGAATTATAGCAGTTCATTTTCTTATCTTAAAAATATAAGGCATTGAGCGTAAGCAAAACAAGCACTAGCGAGTAAATATACCAGTAGAGAACAGAATGTCAAAAAGTGGATGCAGCACAATCTTTACAACGAGGCTCTGCCAAGCGAACAATCTGTAACCTATACCATAGTGTAACCTAAACTCTATATTCGTACACTGTACATCAGCATTTCTATACACCAAATTAAAGAGTAGTTATGACAACAACAGATATGTATAAATATGCAATCCATACGTAAAGCAGTAAACATGTCATTAGCATCATATCAGCATAAGCAAATAAATGTTCATACGTCCTCTTAATAAGTAAACATGAAGGCGCAAGCAGATAAATCACAAAGTATAACTTACATACCTAAACACATCAGCACAATAAATCAGGTTACAATTATAATTTAAATAAATAAGCACAGCAGGCACATAATTAAAAAATATGACATCAGTGAAAAAGCATAGCAGCCAAGCGATGCATAATATACACAAGTTACAACCCAGTTCATTAATAATCATTGTCAAAATCAGTTAGCGTACGCAAGCACGTCGCTTCACAAGTAAATTCATAGAACATGAAATTAGCACAAAGTATGAATCACGTAATCGCGAGCAGCAAACTACGTCTAAAGTACGTACTTAAGTGGAAATTTGTTACCTGAAAAATAAACTCAATTAATAGTTACCCTTTATAGTTTATTGGTTTCTTCTTGGAAATTACATTCTTTCTGAAAATTTCTCGATAGTAAGTCCTCTTAACGTCGGAGACACACAGAATTTACCTGAAGTTCTTAAATATTTTATAGAACCGTATCCTGAAAAATACTGAATGTTAATAACATAATTCATCAACTCACTATAGCTGTATACTGAATTTAATCGGAGAAATTAAACTGTGTATTTGTTTACGGCTGTCAGTGCATTCGCACTGAGCGCTCGATCAGCTGTAGGCGCGTGACGTAGGAAGCAATTGTTCGCGGTCAACGACTGCCTTGTGCGGCGCGCAGACTTGACTGTTGCTTTGAGTATGTGCCGCCGCCAAAACACAGCGCGGTATCCTTGTACTCTCCACGTGTTTACATGTAGCTGTTGGTTTCTCAAAAGTATGTCATTCCACAAAAATTTTTACGTTAGATATATGAGGTATTCCTTTAGAGCGTCGAGATTTAAGAGTTTCTACTTCGATAGTGTTATCATGAATAATTTTACGAATTCTATATGGACCGTTATAAAGCAGAAAAAATTTGCGACACAAGCGTTTTCCTTTGTGAGACAAACGATGAGACTTAATTAACACTTTTTGACCAACTGACAAGATTTTTGAACGACCAGGACGTTTAGCTGATCTCTCTCTTCTAGCAGCCGCAGATGCAATATTTCGTAGAGCCAGGTTGACAACTTCAGAATGCCGCAGTTTCCGTGAAGGCGGAAAAGGAACGATTTCAGATATGCGATTTGTCGGTGCTTTATTTTTTAATACCAGTATAGGCGGTAAAGAAGTTGAATCATTAGAGAGTTCATTCAGAATGTTTTGAAAAATATGAAGATACTGATCCCACGTTCTGTGATTCTGATGACAATAAAGTCGACACAATTTATTGATTTCCTTCATCCATCTCTCTGAAGCGTTAGATTGGGGGTGAAAAAGTGAAATGAAAATTGGTTTAATTTTACGACGCTGTAGAGTACGAAGCCAAATTGTAGAACGAAACTGTGATCCATTATCTGATATAACCTTATCAACATGACCAACTTCTTTAAGAAAATGTTTGATGAAAGCGTTAGATACTGAACGAGCTGTTGCTTTGCGTAACGGTGTAAAACACACATATTTTGACGTCAGTTCCACTGCTACGAAAATGTACGCAAAACCATTAGTAGATCGAACCACTGGACCGAACAAATCGACTGCAGCCATCTCCTTTAATTTCGCTGGAATGATAGGAAACAACGGTGCTCTGTGAGAAACTGTTGGCGGCTTAGCCTTTTGACATAATTTGCATTTGACCAGAACAGATCGAATACGTTTTTCCATATTACTGAAATAACAATTTTCTCGTAATTTGTGAAAGCATTTTCTGGGCCCAAAGTGTGCATAACTGAAATGCGTATACCAAATCAGCTTATTAACCCACTCATCAGGAATACAAACTAACCAAACAGAGTTGTCGAGCGATTTTCGTTTAAAAAGAATGTCATTGCGGACTGAATAGCATCTAGTTTCTCTGGATCAGGAAGAATACCTTCTGTAGCAATAATGTGACCGAGAAATGTCACCTGAGAACGACCAAATTCAGATTTTTCCAAGTTTACTGTAATGCCAACTCTTGCAAAGATACGTAACAATGAATCCAAAATTTTGTTATGCTCACTCCAAGAATGTTTAGCAATAAGAATGTCGTCAACATATGAAATAAATTTGTCACGAATATAAACAGGTAAAATTTCGTTTAAGCTACGAATGAATGCTGCTGAAGATACAGTAAGTCCAAACGGTAATTTCCGAATTCACTTTTGGGTAAATTAGTCTTATCTGGTTATTGTTTACTTACTCACTAGATAGATTGATAGTCGAAGAGTTGTTTTGACAGATGTAAAGAATAGTAAAAGAGTAGGCAGCGGTACAGAAAACTAAAAGAGAAATAGCACCACTACAGCTCGGGGCCCTATGCTCGCTACGGCACATATTCACTTAAGAGTAGTGAATCCCCTGAGGACTTTAATAGCCGCACATAATTTCCAGTTTGTGACTTAATGGCAACTTTGGCGGAAGTGCGTACATAAATTGATCTAGCCATGAACATGGATGTATGTCATTCTTAGAATTGCGGAAGATCTTAAATTTCCGGACAGTCAAAAAGTGTTTATAGTCAAAGTTTTCGCCTCGTGGCGACAAAGACCTGCCGCGCCTGTCCCTGTCCCAATGATGATTATTGTTAAATTCACGCGCCTGGCGCTCTCTTGTTGCATCCCGTAAATGAAACAAATTATTTTCTTCAAACCCCTCTGCTACCTGTGATTCTAAATTTCTTCTGCTATCTTTTCCTACAACTTCGCCTTCGATCTGTTTGACTTGCTTTCGTAATGCCTCCACTTCCCTTTTAACGCGTTCATTAAATTTTCCCTGATTTTCAACATGTTTATTTATGTTCTGGTACTCTTCGGTTTCTGCGAATGGTAATGGAGCTGTATCATCCGAATCTCTGTCCCCATGTAAACTAAGACTTGTCAGTTTAATTGAAATCTCCTCAACTCTTTCCGATAAATCACCTATTTGTTCTTTCTGTTTATTTACGTCTTCCGTAAGTGTCGCGACTCGGGTTTCAGTATTGACACATTTGGTAGTTAACTGTTCATATTGTTGTGTTAAGTTATTTATTCTGTCATTTGGTACGGATTCCTCGATTCTCTCAAATATTTCTTCCTTATCGTTTGCACGTTGTAAATTTAACTCTGAAAATTTCTGTACTATCACGCGATCTCTTTCTTCCTGTTCTCTATCCTGTTCCCTTTGTCTGATTTCTACTGCAATTAATCTATTATTGTGAGCATTCAAAATTGGTTGTACTTCTTCTCTGATTTCTTTCTTTAATTCATATTTCATATTTTTGAAACATGTCCCTATTCGTGAATCTATCCGTGTTTCCAAAGTTCCTATCTCTGTTTTAAATTCAGATCGAAACTGCTCCATTGTTCCACTATCTGTTTTTAATTCAGATCTCAAAGTTCCCATCTCAGTTTTAATTGTTCCTATCTCTGTTTTAATTGTTCCCATTTGTGAGTCGAACCGTGTTTTTAATTCTGATCCCCATCAACTGCTCCATATCAGCCGGTTCGAAATTCTTTTCGCCCCTAACATTTCCCACAAAACTAACTTCCTTCTGCATAGCCATAAAGCTATCAGTGTTCGATACTATTTCAGAATCTTCTATCGTTGATCTCGTATTCTGTGAATTTTCTGATTGAGAAAAATTTTGAAAAGGTTCCGGACTATTTTCCCGACTTATTACATTGTTTTCCACTTCATTATTCATCACACTGTTTTCCTCTGTTGACGAGTTCGCCATGTTAACAACTTCGTCATTCTCACTATCCATCATTTTTGCCTTCTTCATCGATCGCGTAATCATTTACAAAACATAAAAAAAAAATTCGTCACTGTGAAAATTGCACTCAATGACACTTTATCTCAACAATACCATTTACATGAAAAGTATCCCTCAAACACAATTAATCGAACAATTGAAATAATTGCACTAAAGTGTCAAACCCATAGACAAGACAACAATTTAAATTTTGAAAAATACCACTAGAAGAATGACAATTACCAATCTACACATGCAATACAGACTACAATTACTAAATTCAAATTACTACAACAATACTACGGTCTACTATTTTTACAATCAGAAGAATCCAAGGGACGATCCGAAGCAGCGGTCGCCACGTGCATGGGGGCTTAATTAAATAAATTTGCAAATACTTTTTGTTTTTAATAGCTGTAAGTCCGATTACGCTGTGTCTCGTAACCGGTTGGCCCTGACTAGTATTATTACGCTATCCGACTACAAAGAACAACAACAAGAATGAAATGAAATTTTTCGTTAACACAATTAATTAATTAAGTCCCCAGCAACTATAAAACCTACTAAACCAAAGCACAAGGGTAACTGTTCTGTATGTGGTAGTATGACTCAACGCACATCTGGCACGGTTCTTCTTCAACAAGACAAGAATTTTAAATACCATTTATACAGAAGTAACTAAAGGAAATAGAAATACCATAATTACTCAAGAAAACCAGAATTACACTCTAATACAAGAACACAAGCCAGATGCTTTGTTGACTGAACCTGTCATGACGCATTATTTAAAACATGGAAATAATGAAAAAACACGCAATATTTTACCTTCATATATATTGACAAAAAGCACTCTGGTCGTTACAATATCTTCATTAGAATAACATCTGGTATCTCTCCCATCAAATAACTGCATAAAACTTGGAACAAACACTCCTTACTACAACATCTCGACAAGCCTTTCCCACTCGCACATCTCAACACGAACTGTCTTCTACGAGCTCTGCCCACGCACTGACTTCTACGAGCTCTCAACAAGCACTGTCTTCTACGAGCTCTCTCCTAGCACTGACTTCCACGAGTTCTCTCCAAGCACTGTGGAGGCGGCTTAATAGCACTCTTTGGCGCAATCTCTGGCGCAGTGGCTCAGTGTAGCCACCTTTCAACTGCCATATGTTAAGACTGGGAACGTTCAACAATGTTAACTTTCGTTTGCGCGTACTAAAATTGTTATTTTCAATATTTTGGTTAGCTTACGAAATGTACTCTAGGTCTATACCAATATTTTGTTTATCAGTTTTCCTGTCCATTCAGTCGTCATATTCATTTCGAAATTTCGGTGGGGAGGGTAGAAGCGGCTAGGGCTGTCCCATCATCATATGGGAAGACAGCATAGAGAGTACGCTATGCGGCAAGTAAACTTGTCCGTCTGCTACTGGTTTGTCAAAGCTATCGCGACTGACAGGATCTAAATGCTCTAACTGTCGTACTACTCAGTGGCCATTCTGTCATGTCCGTCCTTCATTCGGGCATCAGCTTAGCACAGATACGTTGACTGTGGTGTAGTCTAGACAAGGTAGTGGCCTCAGTGCCTAATCTTCCCCGCATCTGGCTCTGTAACACACGCGTCAGCGAGTCTCTGAGAACTTAAGCGTCTGTTGACATGACGAATCAAGTGTTGAGTGGAGACGTACAAACAGATATGCCTGCTGAGCCCGTTTAGGACTGTAACTGCTTTCTGAATAGTTATCGTCTCTAATGATGATGTCTTGAGCATTGAAAGACGTAATCTTAACAAGACATATGTCTTGGACAACAGCCTAATGCACATATATGATAAATAATCAAGGACGCCGTATTTACTTTGATATGAAAGTAGGACCAGTACCATTTGTAAAATGTAAACATTCATGACCGGTAATGTCACACATAATAAAATGCTCCAGTCTCTAAGCGTGATCTAATGGATTGCACATTAAAACCCAACGTTTCGTTCACATCTGCGGAGGACATTTTCAAAGGGGATCGTAGCTCCTTTGAATGTCCGATGCACAACCTAGCTCCCTACTGACTGCAGCAAATTCCTCTTCCGGGTGCTTCCGCGCAATGGCAAAGTCATCGAGTAAAACAGAAGTAATATACGGCGTTCCCCAAGGAAGTGTTATAGACCCTCTATTCATCCCGATCTATATTAACGACATAGGAGACAATCTGAGTAGAGGTCTTAGATTATTTGCAGATGATGCTGTCACTTACCGTCTTGTAAAGTCATCAAATGATCAAAACGACTTGCAAAATGATTTAGATATCTGTATGTAGCGAAAAGTGGCAATTGACCCTGAATGAAGAAAAGTGCGAAGTTATTCACATGAGTACTAAAAGAAATCAGCTAAATTTCGATTACACGATAAGTCACACAAATCTGAGGGCTATAAATTCAACTAAATACCTAGGGATTAGGATTAAAAATAACCTAAATGGGAACGATCACATAGATAATGTTGTGGGTAGAGCAAACCAAAGACTGCGATTCATTGGCAGAACACTTAGAAGGTGCAACAGGTCTACCAAAGAGACTGCTTACACTACGCTTGTCCGCTATATTCTGGAGTACTGCTGTGCGGTGGGGGATGTCATTCAGTTCCGCGCACTCCTCCTTGCTACTGAAATTCCTGGGGAGCTTTACATTTTCTGTTGTCTTTCTGTATAGCGTTTGGTGGTATCTTCTTGTGGCTGCCCGTACCTGAGTCCTATCCAAATGAATGTGGTCGTCTCCTGCCAGGAAAGCATGCTCCGCAACAGCTGGTTGTCAATCTCCGCTCTTCTTCAATGGCTCATGTGTTCTCTTAGTCGGTTTTGACCGTTCTTTTGTAGTGTCCCCGTACATGTTGTAACTGGACATCCTCTTCTTAAATTCCTCAACAGTAGTTGTCGATACCAGTATTATTTTTCGAATTTTGAGCTGGTCAGTATTATCTCAGCTGCTTCTCTAAAAACTTTCATATAATTTTATACATAATATGTTATATTTCAAGCTAAAATTTATGAAAAGGAATTACTTTATTTTCGATGTTACAATCGATAAGTAATCTGAATGTACTGTTAAAATTACTTTTTTTAGAAACATTTGAAATTGCGAATTATTTGGTACACTCACAATTTCTATTATTAATTACGCAATCTGGCACTATTTACTAGGTTTATTTCTGGATTAATTTATGAAATAATAATAGAAATTGACAGAAATTCATTTTTCAAGGAAAACTCTAAACCGTTTGGAATATGGTTATTACCGCAGAGTGAAGTAGTAGTAAGCATGCATGTGATGTGATCAGATTTATTTTTGTATTTTGGGCTAACAACGTTAGTTCATTTTTTGTTGATGTGAAAATCCTACAACAAAAATTCTGCTACAACAATCTTCAAATTTATTTAGAGCAGGTCAATCATGAGAACCTAAAATGTGTGAATATCAGCTTCAAGAATTAGACCCCGAGACAAGAAGAACTGGAGCCAACACTACACGAAAAGCTTTATTATAATCTTATAATTATAATCTTCACTCTTCGGTGGTTTTAATGGTCTTTTTACCTCTGAGAACGAATAACCATTCTTGGGTAATGAACTGTTGAGATAGTTTTATTCTGCGTCAAGCAGCTCTGGTTTTTTACGACGCCTCGTTTATGTTGTGGGTGGTTGTTCGAATTCCATTGTAGGAACGGTCTGTGTGTGTGTGTGTGGGTTTCGGTAAACAGTGTGGCACGATCTACCATCTCCTTTTCTGAAAATTAGCACATCAAGAAATGTATGGTTCAAATGGCTCTGAGCACTATGCGAATTAACTTCTGAGGCCATCCGTCGCCTAGAACTTAGAACTAATTAAACCTAACTAACCTAAGGACATCAGACACATTCGTGCCCGAGGCAGGATTCGAACCTGCGACCGTAGCGGTGGATCGGTTCAGACTGTAGC
This sequence comes from Schistocerca serialis cubense, assembly GCF_023864345.2. Classification (NCBI taxonomy): domain Eukaryota; kingdom Metazoa; phylum Arthropoda; class Insecta; order Orthoptera; family Acrididae; genus Schistocerca; species Schistocerca serialis. The sequence goes on from NC_064645.1 coordinate 221,061,543, forward strand.
ACCTAGAACCCCACGGCCACTCCGACCGGCCAAGAAATGTAATCTTTAGCCTATGTTCTCCTCCAAGGTAAACCGGATCTTCGGATTGATGCCTTTCAGATGTTCGTGAAAACCACCTGTTCCACCCTGCCATGCCGTCACAAAACGAACTTCTCATCCACATACCGAAACGAAATATTCTGTTTCTTATTCGCAGTTTCCAGGGCCTGATCCTTGAATTTTTTCGTAAAGAAGTTCTATGGAATTGAGTTTAAGGGCCTCTCCATAGCGACACCATCCGTCTGTTCATAGAACTCATCGGTCCTTTTGAAATATGTGGTTGTGAGGAAATATTTAAATAGGTCTACAGTATCGGGGAGAAATCCGATTCAGCTGTTGCAACACTTCATTGATCAAAACCATAGTGAATAGCGACACCACATCAAAACTAGTTTATCCTTTGGCTGGACAACTAAGTCGCTTAATTTACTGATAAAATACGTCTAGTTCTTGATTTACGAATCCTATCCACCCACGCATGGTGGTGATAATATTGTCAAGGTAATCGAATAGGTTGGCTGACCAACAGCACTCACGATAGGCCTTACAGGAATTTCTTCTTTGAGTACCTTCGGCAATCCATAGAGTCTTGTTGGTAACAAAATAGAATTGAACAGGCTTTTTTGGACTCTCTGTTCGATGGAGGACTTCTTTACCAACCGCTTAAGAGTTCTAAGATCTTTGTCGGTGGGGCATTTACTCAGTTTCCTATACGTTTGTGGATCTAATAAGTCGTTAATCTTACTCTCTTAGTCGGTCACATTCAAAATTACCGCGCATTTCCCTTGACAGCCGGACGAATGATAACACTATCGTTCAGGCGTTTGAGGGCAAATTTCTCACCCATAATTAAATTATTTTTCGGGCGCTTTGCGCGAGACAGTACTCTTACCGCTTCTATACGGGTTTCTTCAGCTGTAACAGTGTCCAAGGTAAGAATGCCTGAATCTACACTGGCTAATAGTTCTCCCGTGGGCGATGCTGGAGAAACTTCCATCCTTGGCAAGCACAGATCTCTCATCGTCAGATAACGAAAGCCCGCGTGAATTGATAACTGTGCGGGAGCATCTAAACGGTGAATTGCCTGATTAGGTTGCAAATTATCCCAATTCTATTAGACATTGTCAACATACGCTACCTAACAAATTGTGCAATAGTCTGTTAATTCTGTGCCAGTCACGACTACGCAACTTATTGCTGATAGTAATACTGAGAGACATTAACTGTGGTTGCCGGGTCCCGGCGGGTCTGTTGAATCCACTCTTGGTGTAAAGCCTATTCCGTCCGTTTGAAAATTCGCTGTACCTTGTCCGTTCTGTATAGTAACTTAGTCCTCAAAAACTTCGGAATAACACTAGCCGTTCACGACGACACAGTAATGTGAGAGAGGAGAAAAGCTGAATACTCTTCTTCTTGCGATCTTCCATGCGTGTGGCGAATAGAGCAAGGTAACCCTGCGAACTAAAGCTGATTGACGCAGAATTAAAAAATCTCACCAGTGCATTGCTAAAGAATGGTTACGGGGACAAAACATCGGGTTTTAACATGGAATCTATTATACCACGCATAATAGCTTGGAACATTTTACTAACTGAGAATCGGTGTCACCCAAATCCTACATCAGCAGCCGTTTTCGCTTACAACGTAGATGGTTTTGGGCTAATAATGTCTGGTTCTGATGATAATCTGAAACGTAAATTATACAGTAAAAGGTGCGTCCACGCCAAAGCGTCATAATAGCATTAGCTCTTGTACATATTGTATATTATCTGTTTTCCCACAGATTACCCCTATTTTTCTCAGAATTTCGAACATTTGGTACCATTTTACATTTCCGAACGATTTTTCCAGGTCGACCAATCTTGATTTTTCTTCTTGCTTCCATTAACGACCGTAACATCAGAATTGCCTATCCAGTGCCCTTTCCTATAGTAAAGCCAATCTAGTCGCTATCTAACAGATCCTCAATTTCCTTTTCCATTCTTATTTGTTTCATTATTATCAGCAACTTGGATACATGATGTGTTAAGCTGATTGTGCGATAATATCTCGCACTTGCAATCTTCGGAATCGTACAAATGATATTTTTCTGATAGTTAAATGGTATATCGCCAGACTCTTACATTCTACACACCAGCGAATAGAAGTCTTGTTCCCACTTCCCCAGATAACTTTACAAATTCTAATGGAATGTTATCTATCCCTTCTGCCTTATTCAATCGTAAGTCTTCCGTATCTCATCTACGTCGATACCTGTCTGTTCTCCGACCACATCAGACAAGTCATTCCCCTCACAGAGGCCTTCATTGTACTCTTTATCTCTATCCGCTCTCTCCTCTGCCTTTAAGACTGAAGTTCCCGTTGAACTCTTAATGTCACCACCCTTCCTTTTAATTTCCACGTAGGTTATTTTGACTTTTCTATATGCTTAGCCAGTCCCTCCGACAGTAATTTCTTTTTAGATTTCTCCACATTTTTCCTTCAGTCATTTCACCTTAGCTTCCCAAGACTTCCTACTTATTTCATGCCTAAGTGACTTTCATTTCTGATGTCTTGAACACCCCAAAATATTTCTGTACGCCCTTCTTTCCGGATCAACTGAAGTATTTCTCGTGTCACCCAAGGTTTCTTCGCAGTTTTCAGCTTTGCACCTGCGTTTTCCTTTCCAACTTCTGTGATGGCCGTTTTTAGACATGTCCATTCCCCTTCAACTGAACTGCATACTGAGCTTCTTCAAATCGCATTCACTAGAGTCTCAGAGATTTTCCAATGTATTTTCTCATTTCATAGTACATCCGTATCGCACTTATTTGAGCTAAGATTTCTCCTGACTAACCTCTTAAACTTCAGCCTACTCTTCATCACTAACAAATTGTGATCTGAGTCTGTATCTGCTCCTGGATACGCATTACAGTGTAGTATCTGATTTCGGAATCACTGCTTGACCACGATGTAATCTAACTGAAATATTCCCTAATCTTTCCGCCTTATCCAAGTATACCTCTTCCTGTTGTGAGTCTTTACAGAGCATTAGCTGGCTGAAATTCATTGCAGAATTCAATTAATCTTTCGCCTATCTCATTCCTAGGATAAAGCCCATACTCTGCCGTAAATCTTTCATTTACTCCTTCTCCAACAACTGCATTCCAATCCTCCATGACTATTAGCTTTTCGTCTCCCTTTACTTACTGAATTACCCATTGAAAACTTCCTCCATCTCTTCATCTTCGAGTAGCAACGTTGGCATTTACAAGTGAGCTATCGTTATCGATTTTGGTTTTCTGTCGATTCTAAGGAGAACAACCGTATGACTGAACTGGTCACAGTAACTCACCCCTGCCCTACCTTCCTATTCATAACGAATCCTACTTTCGTTATACCAATTTTTGTTGCTGTTCATATTACCCTCTTCCCGTGTGAGCAGAAATGCTTGTTTTCATTCCATTTAACTTCACTGACCACAATCTATCTAGGTTGAGCCTTAGCAATTCAGATTTTCTAGTTCCCCTATCATGACGTATACCCTTTTAATCAGAACACTTTGCTCCAGTATTATGGTTACCTCTTGGTTCTTGTACGTATTGTGTATTACTCGTCTTTCCCCGTAGCTTACTCCTATTTTATTTTCAGATTATGGAACATCCTACGAAAATGTCTTCAGTTTTCATCAGTCTTATTTTCATTATAGAGCGCAACGTCAGAGTCGTCTCTCTGGTGCTTTTACCTTTGCCAAAGCCATACTGATCGTCATCTAAAGGATAGTCCATTTTATATTCATTGTTCTGTATTTATTCATTCCAACAACCTGCATTCTTGAGCTGTTAGGTTATTGTGTGATAGTTCTCACACTTACTGCTCTTGCTATCTTTGGAACTGTATAGAAGATGTTTACAGAAAAGCGTAGCCTTCTGTGCTAATGCGTGGACGTCCATAACCTTGTGACCTGGCCGCTCGTGGTAGCCTCGCGATCTCAGGATTCTTGTCACGGTTCGTGCGTCCCCCCCCCCCCCCCCCTCAGAGGTTCGAGTTCTTCCTCGGGAATGAGTGTGTGTGTTATCCCTGGTGTAAGTTAGCTTCGGTTTGATTAAGTATTGTATAAGCCGCGGGACCGATGACCTCAGTAATTTGGTCCCATACGAACCTACCACCACCACCACGGTCACCACCACCACCTTGAGGCCTAGTCATGGTGTCGTCATCCTTCAGCCAGTTTCCATAGATGCTTGCGACAGGTACAGGCAAACAACCGATCCGCACTGTCGCTTCAGAAATTCTTGGTCCCACTTTTCGAGACACGGTAATCCTCGCTTTGCCTGTAGATTCCTGCATTCTCAGTTCATGTTACCTTTAGAATGATTCCCCATCCGCCCCTCCCCTGCTTGTATGTTGTCATTACTGCGTGACATGCCTGCAACGCCTCTACGCGGCATTCGGTACCGTATTGGGCAGTGATCATGATAGAGAATGTCAAATCAAACTCCTTTCAGCCGTCTAATTTCCAAACTGTTATTTCATTGGGCTATCTGTTTCGACCGTATATTACTCCATATTCAGGCCTCCTAACCGACTGTTTGATACAGCGATGACTTCAAACATCAAGATGTCTGAAGGGATCACAATATGAAGCAGAAATCTACAGATTTGAATTCTGGCCGCTATTTCGGCGGGAACCGAGGTTGGAATCTTCCTACATGTCGGACAGGGGGCCTGAGGATAGCGTAATACATCGCCGAAACTGGCAGCCCAATAAAATAACAGTTTGGAAATTAGAGGGCTGGATGGTGTTTGCATTGACTTCCCGCAAGCCTCTCTGAAAAGATGGACGTACAGAATGATCATGATGTTTTTGCTCATCTGTGTGTTTTCGACGCAGAAGATGCGTAGGAGCAGTGTCAGCTCGCGCAAACTTTAGCCAATGTGCTCCGTTGTGGTGGCCTATAGGTTTTTCACTTCAAATGATAGTAATCATAAATTAGTTGATTATATTAAATATACGCATAAAAACTGATGGTTGAATTTGATACTTCCGCTAAACCCGCTGCGCAGAATAGGTAATTAGGATTGTGGAAAGGGCCAAATAGGTTTGGGTCAGTTTTACCTTCTAATTGTAATTTACTGTAATTTAATAACTTTTACAACCAAAGCGGAACATAGCCCGACTTTTACCGAATGCAACTCTTTCACGGCTGAAGGCCTCCAAATAGGAAATCGTAACAAATCAACAAGATAAAAATCCAATTAAGATAGCAATAAGATAACAAAAAATACATCACAGAAAAGTAGATACAACAAACATATGCAAGGTGCAATACCATTGGCTGAAGGCCACAATTATGTTTCAAAATTTTAAAATACATTACCATAATGTTTCTAAGGCAAAAGGCCGCAATGTTTAAGTTTGAAAGATAAATTTAAGAATTAATTTTGCAAAATTTTTAAGAAAAAAAATAACCATAAGCCTTAAATTTTATGTAGCTGAAAACAGATAATTAAACACCGATGGCATTCAGAAGCTTCCAGGGTGGTCGGTCTGCCCTCGTTCACTGAGGTGAGACAGTTGGTGAGCCCAACTACACTTGATCCGTCGGAACCCAACCAGGGGACAGCCACGGACCAACCGACACCACTACTTGCTTCCTGTCAATCAAGTACATGAGAACTCAAACAGAAAAGGCTAAAAACGTGATAATCCACAATGGAGTATGTAGTAGCTATCAAAATTACACACCATGTTGGGCAGTGACAACAGGTGAGGAAAGGACGCTGCGTGAAATTACGTTAGTTGCCAGGGCTGGTAACCGGAACTCTAACGGCCACTAGGCAGAAAATTCCGCTGGTACACTTGACTTTGAAACACGGTAATATAGTTAACTTCACCTTAAAGAACACTGCCTGAATTTACGTCAGTGCCCAGGGAAGGTATTCAGAACACAAGGCAGAAAATTCCACTGGTGCATTCGAATTGTAGTCAACCAAAATAGTTAATTGCACCGCATGGCGGCTAAATTTCAGCAGTAGAAGCACTCTGTGTTGCTCACAGGAAAACCTCCCCAACAGCAAACGACTGAAACGAACCACCACAACATGAATGGACGCGGCTTGGGTAGTTGAAACCACACCTCAACTTTGACGTCCTGGGTCGGTGAACCACGAAGTTCGTAGCGATCCGACAGCTCCACACACGCTCCGACACTGCGCAGGGACTGCCAGCGGACCCAGCCGACTTCACTGCGCGGAGATAACTTCACTCGTCCGCAACAACCGACCGACTGCCTCAGAATGCAGGCAACATTTAAAATAATTGTTAGTGCTAATAACGGCAAGTACATACACAGCCTGACAAACACTGCACGAAGACCCAACAATAACTAAGCGCACACAAAGACAAATCGGGAGTCGATGCACACACGCACAGGTAACTCATGAACGATAGGCGAGCCAAGACGCGTCGTCCGGTTGGACGACCGACCGATGATCCACCAAGACCGTGGCCCGTCTCAAGTGGTGCGTGGCGGCAATGGTTGGGCGAGCCACGTCGACGCAGACGTCGCTGCTCCAACCCGACTGCACTAGTGCCGCATTGCAACCCCCCCCCCCCCCCCCCCCCCCCCCGCCGACTGGCAGGTCCGGACTGCGGTCCAGAAGACACGCTCCAACCGACTGACAGGTCCGAATCGCACTCCGAATCGCACTCTTTGCACGTTCCAACTAACTGCATGACAGACGACAACCGAGAAATATCAGCAGTCAAGCAAAGATACTACGATAAGGGATATATCGATATACGGTCACGGTCAGGCAAAGCAGCATCTCAGTGACAGTAGCAATTTAAATTAACGTAGTGAGGTGGAAGTACGTTAAATACAGGGTGTAAAATACATGATGGAGGGAACACGAGCCGCGCACGGCTCAGATTTCTATAAATAATCATTTAATATTATGAGGAATAAAATAAAATGAAAAAAATTTAGCAACATGAATCGAACCCGAGCCGGCGACCAGCTACTCATAGGCATGACTAATCGGTCACGAAGCCATTAAGTGCTCCTCAAGAGTTTCTTGGACTCTACGCTTGCACAGTACATCAGACCCATATTCAAAGAAAAATACTGACCTATTTCTATAACCAACGTAGTGTTTATTTCAGTACATGACTGGTTTCTCGAGTGTTACAAAACATCCGTTTTATTTGCATGTCACCTCGAATTCGAAGAGAAGTGGTGGAATTTTAGTGTGATTCCTTTTTTGCATTGGAAGAGAAACGGTATAATTCCACTTCAGCATTTACATTGTACTGTAGTACCTTGGCACACGACAACTCGCCTGCCTACAAGAAATTGAGGCAGATGTTAAGTATCATTCTTTCAGGGTCTCTAGAAACTGAGAATAGTCAAGTGTACAAAGTTGAAAAGTTGTAATATTAGGTTGATGCGTAAGTTCGTAGCGTTTCTGTTTTGCACGTTGGTATTCCGGTTCCTCTGAGTTTATTTATCGGCTGTCTATTTTATTTGTGGTTGACTGTTGCTATTTCAATTCACATATTGTAATTTTGTTACTTCTAGATGGTGAGTGGAGCTGCGGACGCTAGAAAATGGAGTGTGAAGTGGGGGAAATTGAAACTGTTCCCACATACTCTTCTGCCTGAGTTCAGTAGAGGGATGACAGCAGCGGAGACAGCCAGAAACATTTGTGCCGGGTATGCTGATAATGCCTTTGGACATAGCATTGGAAGAAAATGCCTTTCTCTTTTTACGGATCGTCGTTTCGGTATTAGTGACACTCCACGTTCAGAAGGCGAACGGGATTTGGTGAGGATCGTTTAAACGCATTAATCCACACTTTCTTGGAATAGGTAAGGTTCCAAAATCGCGTGTATGAGTGTCGCATGTTCTAAGCCAAGATCACAAAAATCAACGTGTGACCATATGTGCATCTGCTTGGACATCTTAAGCTGGCTGGTGGACAATGCCGTTCATTTCTATCGCCTATGGTCACTGGTGACGAGAAATGTTACCTATGTGCTAACGCAAGGAAATGGAGGGAGTGGCTGAGCCGTAACAGGGCATCAAATATCTGTACAAATACATAGGAGCATCCACAAAAGATAATGTTATACATCTGATGGAACAACGATGGTATGATGTACTACGAGTTTCTTCTAAGAATTGCAGCCGTCACTGCTGACATTTATTGTCAACAACTGAGACGCAGTCCAAAAGCAACCACCAGGAAGACCAAACGAAGTGATGCTACAGCTAGACGGACAGAAAACACTATACAGGACTTCACATGGGAACTCATTCCGCACCCAATTTATTCGCCTGAACTAGCGCCCTCAGATTTTCAGCGTCTCCGCTCTCCATCGAACATCCATCAAGGGACTTCTTTTCCCTACGAAAATGCGCTCCGAACATGGCTCGACGACTTCTTCGCCTCAAAACCACGTGAATTCTACAGTCGTGGAAGAGAAAAGTTAGCCCAGCGTTGGTAGAATGTTTGAAATAGTGAAAGAAAAAATATTTATGATGATTGAAGTCTCTGTTATGTGGATAGAGTTGTCTATTTTAAACTTATGAAAAATGGCTTCACACTTAAGCACCAACCCCAAATTTAGGGGCGTTTCTGCTTTTCATAAGGCCTACTCGAGCGAAATATTCTACGAACGTATAGGGGGCATCTACCTGCTTCTATTTACATAGTTTGAGCCAAAGCCATGAGCCTCGCCCCGGTCCCACCCGCTGTTAGACATGTCTCCTTAACTCTTTAAATCTCGGTTACTACTTACTACTTCAAAGTTCTACTGGAAAAGGGCATCCTTAGCAGATAATCTACAGAAAACCCTTTCATGCTAAATTTACTCATATACCAGCTTTTGTACCACCGTCAATACCATTTTGGTTTACAATTTATTATATTAATTTTTTGTATTTAAATTACTTTGTGTAAATACATTTAAATTTTTAATTAATGGTTTAATATTACGAGGAATAAAATAAAATTGCTGCTTGGTGTGGCCGCGCGGTTTGAGGCGTCATGTCAAGGACTGCGCTGCCCCTCCCGCCGGAGGTTCGAGTCCTCCCTTGGCCATGTGTGTGTGTATGTGTGTGTGTGTGTGTGTGTGTGTGTGTGTGTTTTGATCTTAGCATAGGTTAGTTTAAGTAAGTAGTGTGTAACTCTAGTGACCAATGACCTAAGCAGTTTGGTCCCTTAGTAATTAACACACATTTGAACATTAAAAAAAAAATTGTAGTAGCAGCGGCAATCGAGCCCGAACCGGTAATCAGACAGGCATTGCGCTTGACTGCTCGGTCACAATGATTTTATAGGTACTGTTGCTGGAGAAACTTTGATATTGTTCGCTTGCACAATACGTTACATGCACTTACAAAGAAAACTACCGACCACGTGCTGTGTGCAACGCAGCAATGAAAGTGTCGGAGGGGATGACGTCACATCATAGCAAGAGCAATTGAAAACAAACAGCTGCGTAACATCACTGATTTGGTCGTAGCATGGCTAACCGTCATTTCAGCCCTTTATACTGGTTTGTTGTTATCGCAGAGAGAGTGCTACCAAACATGTCTCCATCCGTATTATTCGCGTACCAGCATTCATTAAACAGAACTGACGTAATTTTAATGTCATTTCCAGCTCGCGCTCGAAGCCAATTGACGTAATTTTAGAACGTTTTCAGGCTCCAGTTCGAAGAGAAATGGCATAAATTTTACTGCAATATTCACGGTGTACAGGGTGTATCAAAAGGAGTCATCTGATAAGGCAAGTCAATGCGGTGTTCAGATTGATCCCACACTGCAACGAGGGTGTCTTGGGTTACAGCTTCCATAGGTGTTGTTATGACATGTCTCAGTTGATTCATTGTTATTGTTAATGGAGCGAAATAAACAGAGTCTTTTATAAAGACGGACAAGAAATAATCACATACAGTCAGGTCCGGTGACCTTGGAGGCCAGTAATGTAAGAATCATTCAGTCCAGTACATCCTGTTCGAGGTCTCTCGAATGAGTCTCCAACTGTGGAAACAGAAAGCTCTCAAGCGTTTCGAGGTATGTTCTTCCTGTACCAGCGTCCCTCTCATTTTTTGTACAACTTCATGTCTTTGTTCCGTATCCCTCATTCACCTTTCCATTTAAATGGAATGTTGTCTCGTCACTAAAAACTAAGAGTGGAAGAAAACTGTCATCCTCCATCTCACCAAGAACGAAATTACAGAACTCAATACGTATTTTGTCACATTCACGAAGAGCTTGGAGTGGCTGAATTTTGTATGGTTTCATTTATAAACGTCGACGCAACACACGCCAGAGAGTGATCAGGGGCGTGTTGAGCTATCGAGCTGCAAGGTGAATATCCGCGGATTCGTTGTGAAACTATGGCGGATGCGTCGGACGTCTGTGTCAGGCACTCGGGGACGGGCCGGCCATTTGCCTTTACACAAACACCCTGTTTCTCGGAACTGTTCATGCCATCGTCTAATGCTCTGTACTGTAGGAGGATCCACATCGCATGTAGTACGAAAGTCACGCTGGACAGTTATTACTGACTTGCACTGCAAAAAATGTGGAAGGCAAAATGCTTCCAGTGGTCCTGACACCAGTTTTACTAGAACTCAATTGGCGTACACTGCTGCTACCTAGCGGGAATCATGTAAAACTTGTTCGTAAAATAATTTACTAATGAATAAACCCATACGATTAAGACATCTTTTAATTAAAATTATTAACAACTCATTAGTTGATTTATGTGCAACAACTAATACTTCATTATGATGAAATTTTTGCTCCAACAGTACGTTGTTCATGATCATTTCTCAAATAACATAATAATTATGATTTTTTTTTACATCGGACGATTTTTTATATACTCTGTACTGTAGCACATAAGCACATGATAATCAATCATCACTGTGGTAAAAGAAATTGAAGCAGTTAAACAGAGATACAAGCTCACTACCAGCTGAGAACAGCTCAAATTGTTCAAATGGCTCTGAGCACTATGGGACTCAACTGCTGAGGTCATTAGTCCCCTAGAACTTAGAACTAGTTAAACCTAACTAACCTAAGGACATCACAAACATCCATGCCCGAGGCAGGATTCGAACCTACGACCGTAGCAGTCTTGCGGTTCCAGACTGCAGCGCCTTTAACCGCACGGCCACTTCGGCCGGCCCTGAGAACAGCCAACAACACTGAGAAGTCGAAATAGTTTGGGGGCTCTCCTCTACCTCGTGTTCACAGCAGATATAGTTATGCCCCCATCTCCCCCCCCCCCCCCCGTCTCCAGTACACCTCCTGCAGTATCCCGATGACACCGCCTTCCTTGCCCTCGCTCCTACCTTCCAACGGTCCCAGCGCCTTCTCCTGGACGTTTTTGCCGCATGGTGTAGCCAGTGACTGCTGACAATCAATCCTTCCAAGACTCAGGCAATCATCTTAGGTCGTACCGCTTGCTCCTTCCGACTCCTTGATTTCTCTCCCACCCTCACCAACCTTGGCCTCACCGTTGACTGTCACCTCACCTGGATCCCTCATCTCCTCTCTATCCAAACTAAAGCCCCCCCCCAAATTCTGTAAGTCCCCCCAGATCCTCAAGTGCCATGCTCTCTGCCTTGTCTTCCGAATACACTTCCTGTCCCCTATGCAGATCCTTTACGACATTAGTTGCCCCCATGTGCTGCTTTTATTTGAACATACCTGTGTACCCTACATCTCCCACCACCTTGATCCCCCTCATTCCCTGGTTGCTCCTCTCCTCTCCAACCCCTGTGCTCTGTGACACCTTCACCGTTGTCTCCCCTACCCTTCACGTATCCAATCTTCAACTCCTTTCCCAAGTTGGCATCTGTCGACTCCCCCTCCCGAATGATGCCCCCTCTCCATCCATTTATCCCTCTTGTCAACTCTGATCCTCACCTCCCCCTCCCTTCCTCTTCCCTCCTTCCATCCTGTTTTTCCCCGACCTACCCTCTATCTGCATCCCTTCTCTCACCCAAATCCTTTTTGCTCTCCGCTCCACTGCCTCTTTCCCACTCCTTCTCGTGTCTGCCCAGCCGACCCCCCCCCCCCCACCATTGTCTATGTCACCTCCCTCCATCGGCTCTCCCCCTTTTTTCTTTTCCTCCTCTCTTCCCCTTTTCCCCCTCATCGGTCCAGGTCCTTCCCCCCCCCCCCCCCCCTCACCACCAGCCACCGTGTCACCCGTATAGTGCTGTTTTAAGTGAGTGTTGACTGTTGTGCGTCCCCTGTTGGTGTTGCAAACAACAACCATACTGTCATTAGTTGTGTTTTTTATCTCGTGTGCACAGAAACCAGACTGTCGCATTGTTTTTTTTTTTAATTGTGTCTGTCTACTTATTGTGTGTCTTCATCCGCATCGTCACCGCAGTATTTTTATATTTTAAATTCCACAACTTTCCTCCATTTTACAGTTTTTTTACACCGTTTTATCGCCTTTTCTCTTGTTTTTTTTATATTCTCATTATGTTTCTTAACTTTTCTGTAGGCTGCAGAGCAGCATATTACGCTGCTGCCAGCCCCCCCCCCCCTCCCTCTGGGGTGGAATCGAAATGCAATAAAGGAAAAAGAAAATAGTTTGGGAGCGTCTAGCCCGATAGTTTGCTTGGTTACGTGGCGAGCGTGCTCGGGAGAGGTCCCCGCGGATCTGCCGCGCTCCCAGGTGGCGGTGTCCGGCTGCACTGCCGACCGAGGGAGTAATTAATGAGCTCCGAGGCACTTCGCAAATGACGTGCAGGCCGATTTGTTTAATGGATGCGGACAACCTGGCGCTGATAACCGTGGCCCCGCTCTGCTTTATATAACGGCGATCGAGCCGCTTACCGTGCCGTTACCCAGCGGTGCGCGCCGCGTTTTACGTAACGCCCGACCAGAGGAAAAGCACTAGCGGTGGCCGGGCAGATATTCAGCTGCGTGATACCTGTAAGGCGGTTAAACCCTCTTCCAAAGGAATACGGCTGAGACTACCGTGCATTGCTTGCCACCAACATCGTCCGTGACAGTCAATTCGACGTAAGGTCAAAAGATTAGGGAACTTCTAAGAGGGAGTTCTGATCGAGAGGCACCAGAAATGGGTCAAGTTCAGAATGTTTTTGTACAACGATTGTTTTCATTAAAATGGGGACTTTACCACTTCATTCTACACACATTCGTGTATGAAAAAAGAATTATTTCATAACAAATTAAAAATGGTGGCTGCAGGCCTTTCAAAGTATGCACTTCGTGGCACGTTCTGTACAGACTCATCACTATTTCAGAAAGCCATATAAATAGAAACAATCTTAAGGCTTAAATTAGAGTGAATACTGGAGGCCATCATGATGGTGTTTTGAAAAATACCTTAAAAGAGAGCAGCTATTTCATAAACATGTCAATTTCTTGGCACGTTTGCTAAGTTCAAATGTTCAAAAATATTTCAAATTCGAATCCATAAAAGCTCTTGCTAATCTCCCTATATGTAACTGTCTTTGGCCGGCTGGTGTGGCCGAGCGGTTCTAGGCGCTTCAGTCTGGAACCGCGCAACCGCTACGGTCGCTGGTTCGAATCCTGCCTCGGGCATGGACGTGTGTGATGTCCTTAGGTTAGTAAGGTTTACGTAGTTCTACGTTCTAGGGGACCGATGACGTCAGAAGTTAAGTCCCATAATGGTCAAAGCCGTTTAAACCATTTTGCAACTGTCTTTCACTTTAAAAAAACAAAGGAATCGGTTTATCTGTCTAGGTTCAAGAGCGTTTTGCGTGCTCAAAAATGTTGTTTCCAGACAAACGCGTGTAAAGTTGGAATAACAGAAAGAAACGATGTTTCAAATCCTACGGTTACTCTGCCATGCCAGGCCCGTAGGGGCGTCTTTCCTATTTATCAGACATACTGAGGTTCTAAATTTGGAGCTGTATTTTTTCATTTGCGAACTCTTTTAACAATAGACGTCCAATGAGCAGTGTATTCTGCTACACGTCAAATGCCGGATATTCTGCGGGGTTTCTAGCCGAATAGCCGAACAGCCGAATATTACGCAAAAGTATTCAGCAGGCGCGTTGAGGGAAAACTTTTATCGCCGTGTTTGTTTCTCGCTCGTTTGTTCAAATGATACGTAACCCACCCCCACGCCGCACCGTTCCGCACGCTCAGTTGTTAACTGCACTGCGAGCTTTGTTGAGAAGTTCAGTTTGATACATGTCGTCAAAACGTAAGCACAGTTTATCGCACTCTCTACCTTTTTATTTGTTTAAATGCGAAATTTTGTAAGGTCCAACTAATAATAACCGATTATGGCTTCTACAAGATGGAGATATTTTGAGGACGATGAAAATATTCCGAAAAGTGCTGTGTGTAAATTCCAAAGTAAAAATATCTCTTGGTGGCAATGGAAACAAGGCGGCTACATCAGGACTGATAAATCATTTGAAAAATAAACACAGCGACAAAAGTCATTAGTTGCAACCGACGCTTCCTAAGAGGTGTGAAATCAAGGATCAAGATACAGGTGTAAGTAAAACTTCGACATCAAAAAGGGAATAGAGTCTTGACGGATGTACTGAGACACCTAGAAATGGGATATTAATGATTGCAAGGCTAAAAAATACTATCATTTGACTACCGAAATGATAACACTCGAAATTAGGCAGAAAATGTAGTAGGAAGACGTGATTTTAGTAGACTGACCAATAGCGTTTTACCATAGTACAAAGTACCAAGCCACCTTTACTTTTCAAACAAAGTAATTCCAGAAATATATCTTAAGATGTTGGAAACAGTTGAAAGATTATTATCAGAGACTGATTATATCTTCGTGACATCAGACATGTGTACGTCCCCCGCATAAATTTTTAAAGTATTATCGCGCATTTTATTGATCGAGAATTCAATGTGAAACATGTAGAACTGAGCACCAGGCATTTTGAGGGACAACACACAGTAGAAAACATAGCGATTAGTTTACAGGAAACTGCAAGTTTACAGGATGTCCAGCTAGCAGATATTCTTGTCGTTATTCATGACAATGGATTAAACATACACTACTGGCCATTAAAGTTGCTACACCACGAAGATGACGTACTAGAGACGCGAAATTTAGCCGTGATGCTGTGAAATGCAGATGATTAGCTTTTCAGAGCATTCACACAACGTTGGCGCCGGTGCCGACACCTACAACGTGCTGACATGAGGAAAGTTTCCAACCGATTTCTCATACACAAACAGCAGTTGACCGGCGTTGCCTGGTGAAACGTTGTTGTAATGCCTCGTGTAAGGAGGAGAAATGCGTACCATCACGTTTCCGTCTTTGATAAAGGACGGATTGTAGCCTATCGTGATTGCGATTTATCGTATTGCGACATTGCTGCTCGCGTTGTTCGAGATCCAATGACTGTTAGCAAAATATGGAATCGATGGGTTCAGGAGGTTAATACGGAACGCCGAGCTGGGTCCCAACGGCCTCGTATCACTAGCAGTCGAGATGACAGGCATCTCATCCGCATGGCGGTAACGGATCGTACAGCCAAGTCTCGATTCCTGAGTCAACAGATGGGGAAGTTTGCAAGGCAACAAGCATCTGCACGAACAATTCGACGACGTTTGCAGTAGAATCGACTATCAGCTCGGAGACCATGGCTGTGGTTACCCTTGACGCAGCATCACAGACAGGAGCGCCTGCGATGGTGTACTCACCGACGAATGGCAAAACGTCATTTTTTCGGGTGAATCCAGGTTCTGTTTACAGCATCATGATGGTCGAATCCGTGTTTGGCGACATCGCGGTGAACGCACGTTGGAAGCGTGTATTCGTCATCGTCATACTGGCGTATCACCCGGCGTGGTGGTATGGGGTGCCATTGGTTACACGTCTCGGTCACCTCTTGTTCACACTGACGGCACTTTGAACAGTGGACGTTACATTTCAGATGTGTTACCACCCGTGGCTCTACTCTTCATTCGATCCCTACGAAACCCTACATTTCAGCAGGATAATGCTCGACCGCATGTTGCAGGTCCTGTACGGGCCTTTCACGATACATAAAATGTTCCACTGCTGCCCTGGCCACCACATTCTCCAGGCCTCTCAGCAATTGAAAACGTCTGGTCAATGGTGGCCTAGCAACTGCCCCGTCACATTACGCCAGTCACTACTCTGTGGAAGCTGCATGGACAGCTGTACCTGTACTCGCTATCCAAGCTCTGTTTGACTCAATGCCCAGGCGTATCAAGCCATTATTACGGCAAGAGCTGGTTGTTCTGGGTACTGATTTCTCAGGATCTATGCACCCAAATTGCGTGAAAATGTAATCACATGTCAGTTCTAGTATAATATATTTGTCAAATGAATACCCGTTTATCATCTGCATTTCTTCTTGGTGTAGTAATTTTAATGTCCAGTAGTGTAGTAAAAGATATTAGTGATGCAGATTTGACCTGAGTGTGTTGTTTCATTCACATTCTTCACTTAATTGTTAACGATTGTCTGAAGGCTCAGTCAACCATGACCCTAATGCTATCAACATATTTGGGGATGGTAAATTATTTTAATCGCTCTGGCACTGCACAGGAAAAATTGCATTCTGTTCAGAAAGATTTGGATGTCCCTCAGCATGAATTGGTGGAAGTTATCAGCAAACGGTCGAATACAACATATTACATGCTTCCAAGGCTAATGGAACAAAATCGGGCCGTTTCACTCTGTTTCACGACGAGTGATGTTGACAACGAGTCTGCTGCACGATGAGAGATTTTAGACCAAGTTTTGAAATTATTACAGCCATTTGAGAAAATAACAAAAATGACGTTCCGGCTACGCTTGCATTTATGGAATGATTCCGTATGTTGTTAATTGATGCGGTATTACGCTAAAACAAGCACGTAAGGGCTAACACTGAATTTAATCCCGGTGAGGTTTGTCATACAACAAGGGCTGCGAGAACGATTTGCAGACATCGCAAAAGGTAAAAATTATTGATGGCTACCGATTTAGACACACGCTTTAAATGGAGGTTTACACCTGTCTACTGCAAAGAGAAAAAGTCAGGCAGTATATTTTCAACCATAGCCTAACAATTAACCGTGAAACAAGCAGCGACGATTGCGTGAATTCGTCCCCTATTCGGGCTAAAAGAATGAGACCCTAAGAACAGAGCCAAAGGCAGACTATTCACTTATCTTTTATGGAATCCTTCTAAGAGGTGGCTCATACCGAAAGATCGAAAGAAAAAAATGCAGTTGCAACTGAAACACACCTTTATTCAAATATTAAGAACATATCACGTCATGACGATCCATACACATGACGGCAAGCAAGAAAAGATAAATTTACGTGTTTTGCCAATCTTGCAACAAAACAGTTGTGGGCGCCAGAAAGTAGTGTTTATTCAGATCGTCGTTCTTCTGAATATGGGGATGTTTTCAAGAAGAAAAGGAGTAAACTTCTGCATAAAAATACAGAAAAATTAGTCTTTCTGCACCATTATCTTCCACTTATAAATTTTAATTATGAGAATCATGCGTCTAGACTTTTCTATTTTAAAAATGAGTCAGCGGAATACATAATTTTTTTTTTGTGTTTGCCACCTATCTTTTTGCTAATTTTTGTAATGAGGAAATTGATTAGGTACCTATGGATACTGTAATGACTAAAAGAAAAATAAATTATTGTTATAAAATAAATCATAAGTTCATTTTACCATTTATCTGACTACAATGAAACATCTTGCTTTACTATTCGATATTCGGCCGAATAATAACTATAAATTCGGTTTTCGGCAGAATAGGATAAAAGTAGCAGAATACGCTGAATACCGAATGATAGCCGAATATTTGTTGCAAATCTAGTTATGGCATACTGCACTGCATACGAGTCAGCTATCGTGCCCCTTGACGGTAAAGCGTTCGGTTTTAAGTAGATTGCTATTGGCAGCTTGGAAAGACGATAGACGAGTGTAAATTATTTATTAGACGTGACGTTAAAAGGTGTATATCGATTGACGTCGACAAATGACTAGTCTCGACACACTTGTTTGATCAAACGCTTTAATTTCAGCCCTTCCTTGGAAAGTTATTTGAAGAGTCCTCGTGGACGTTGTAAGAGCAGGCCTTTCTTGGGAATTTATTTGCAATCCCATGTCATTCTTAGCCTTTCCTTTTCAAATCTTTTATGAGAAAGTTAATAAATACAAAATATTGAGCACTATTTCGGCTCATCTGTAATGTAAGTACGGTAAAAACTAATAATAAAAAAGTTTCCTCTTCCATACTCGATCCCATAACCATTGAATTATCGTTCTGTGCACTTTCACCTGCGCCAATTGCGGCCCGTAAACTACGCTAACATAAATGGGTCATGTTCGACGCACATCAGAACTGCCATTGAACCGAGTTGGTGCTGTTTGTAGGTTTCCGTCCTCTGTAGGAGGCCATACCGTATCGTTTAGTTGACATGGTTGCGTTTGTTTGTCTTCTTCTCGTGTTGACTGACGCCACTTGGTTTCGCAAGCGTTGCCTGTCCGCTAGTGGCAGCAGCGGCGGTTATAGACATGTAGTAACAGTGGCCGTATCTTTGGGCTGACGTCGTGGTTCCTCCGGGTCTTGTCAGGGGGCAGTTTGGTTGGAGAGCTCACGAGGAGTGAGGTCCGTGGAGTGCGTGAATATGCCGGGACCACTGGCGGGGCGCATGGACTGACGTATCGAAGGCCTCTGGTCACCAGTGTGCACGACCTTGTCGTAAACCGGATCCTGCAAGCTTTGAGTGCCTTGGATTCAAGTAGAGAAACCTCCACCAATGTGAGATCTTGCGATTCTGCAGTGACTTGAGTTCGTGTTGCTGCTCGTAGTGTTGCCGAGGCGAAGAGCAGCGAGTGGAGAACTTGGGGAAGGCGGATATGATTAGCTTTCCTGGACTTCTAATTGCTATTTATTGCGTTCAGTTTGCCACTATTTGTTATGTTCAACCAGCGGTATTTTTCCTACCCCGTGGCCGCTTAATCTCCAGTTACCTGCCCTTGGGAATAGTGTATGTAACGGCAGTGTACGTTTCCTCGCCTTGCCGCTGCTTTCTGGTGAGACGTGTCGTTTTGATAGCTTCCGTGATTGTAAGTTAGTTTGCGATCCTTCTACTCTGGTGGTAGTGATTCCTTTCTCGTTCCAGGCGCTCTAAGCACAGTATTCTGCGGGCGGAGTCCAGACCGTCGGTTCCGGCGTTGGTGTATTTTTACATCTTTGCATTTGGTTTGTTGAACGTCAGGTAACCCCAGCAAGATTATCATTAGTCATTCGTTAGACTGCCACTAGTCTGAGTTACCATCTTGTGAAGTGAATGCAACTCTTGGCGCCTATCTCATCGCTCGCAAAAGTGTTTCTTGCCGGACCTACTCAGAGGTCGATTCTTGGTGCACCGTCTGTGACTGGCCCTAGTATTTTCTTACTGTATTTGCTATTTTATTGTATGTTTCTAAATTTTTATATAATTTCCATCCTTGGTGTTACAGCAGGTTTGAATGATTGTGCTACCAAGTTTACCATCATTTTGTCTCACCTGTTTGGTAATCAGTTGCTTGTCCTTTTAAATTATCCTTTGCTGTTGTATCTGCTGCTTTGCAGTAGGTTTTTTTTCAATTTTTTATATAATTGCCATGCTGGGCGTTACAGCAGTTTTAAATGGTTGTTCTACCTAGTTTATCGTCATTTTGTCTCACCCGTTTGGTGATCAGTTGCCTATACGTTTAAATTCACTTTTGCTATTGCATTTCTGTTTCACTGTATGTTTCTTATTTTTTTTATAATTTCCATTCTTGGCGTTAAAGGACATCAGTCATGACTGTCGTTACTTGCTTTATATTTCTAATTGGGATCACATTGGCTTGTTTTTAAATCATTTTGCGTCTGTATTTTATGCTACTTTGCTAATTTGTAATGCACTGAAAGCGCTATTAACTACACAGTTGTTTATTCCTTTGTTAATAACGAGTGATATCTTCATTTGCTGCTGAGTCTGGAATTACCGTTTTATAATAAATTTGTGTAATTGCTAAAGGGAACAAATAGTAACTGATTACGGCCTCGCCCACAATCGTAACCGAATACTGACTTCCTTGACTACCAGGGTCAGCCATTTATTCTAAACGTTTGGCCATCTGAAGTTCACATTCGTGTCACTTCCAGTTCTGGCCAAGTACTGCATAAGCCATGAACCTGTACAGTGTCGGCGATGACTAGTAGGCGTGGTCCCTTGGTGAAAACACAACGTCTTGTTACGATAATGCTTTCATTCTGTTTTTCGGCCTTGGCTCACACAAAAGAATACCGCAATGAATTAGGACTGCTCAGCCACTCACCAGCAAGCATCTGTTTAAAAAGGTAGTGAAACTGTGCTAATGAAATACAGTGATGGAAGTGGAAGTCTTTACTCCATGAAGCACCAGTCGATATGTTTGGACATGTTCATTGTGCAACTGGTATTAACTGATTTAACTTTCATTCCATTCGGAACAGATGTTCATCAGATACATTGGTATGACTGTAACTCCATCTTCCGTCTGGAGTATGGGACTAAAGCTGGTCAGTATCCAATAAAACAATAGCAATCGCCGTTATCTACGTTTTCTGTGGGCTACCAGTTTCGACGATACAGTACGTCATCCTCAGGCCTGATTCAGCCGATTAACCTTGGTGATACAAAATACAGCAGCACTTTTAACTGGTCACGTAACGATACGGGCATGCGTGCTCCTTGGACAACTGTCAGTTTCTGACGTCCAAGGAGCACGCATGCCCGAAATAATCGTTACGAGATCAGTTAAAAGTGCTGGTGTATTTTGTAACACCAAGGTTACTCGATTGAAGCAGGCCTGAAGATGTAGTGTATCGTCGAAGCTGGTAGCCTAAAAATAAAACCTAAATAACGGCGATTGGTATTGTTTTATTGGACATTGGTATGAAGTAAACTCTTGTTTTCGTTATGGCAGGGAGGGAAATTGCCTCTGACTGCCATATTGAAGAAAAGCTTTCAATGCGTGAAATATATGCTACAACAATTTCTGAAAATCCCTGCTTGGCGACTGGGATGAAGATACGCTGCGCAGACACATAAATGTGACATCCTGTCGAAAGAGCCTCTATGAGCAAGATAGTCTATGAGGTTCTGCAAGGTACTGAGAGGGATGTAGAGCTATGCTGATTCCAGAGCCGCGGCCAACTATGCCAGGTTTCACGACTGACGATCCATGGGGCGAAGATCCCGAGCAAGGTGGATCCACAGATTCTCGATTGTGTTTTGATTCGGGGAGTCTGATGGCCAGGGGAATACGGTGAACCCATACTAATACACTATGAGCCGTGTGACATGTTGCGTTGTCCTATTGGTAGATGCCACTGTGCCGAGGAAAAACAAAGTAGATTTATGGTTAGATATGGCCCCAAGGATGCATAACTTTGGTGATACATTGCGCTTCTAGAATGACTAAGTGGCACACGAAATGCCACGAAAACATTCGCCAGATCATAACGCTCACTCCTTGTTGCAGCGTGTTGGCATTCATCTTTCTGTTTTCCAAAGCAGGAAATTGTGTCATTCTTTTTCTTCCTTACCGAGGGTGCATCATTTACACATGCCTCCCTCTAAGATCCTCCAGTTCGGCAACACCCTTCATCTGAACCAGAGCCATTGATGAGCACATAAAACACACCTGTATCAGAGAACCTGTGATGGAGTGCTGTGCACCTTCCTGCAGGCAACCACCTGACACAACTGCAACTCCAAATTCGCTCTAGCAGTGTTTACACCAGTAACCATAGCCTGCCTTCATGCGCTTAGGACTCCATCACGGCTTCTCTTTGTACAGGTTCATTTCTAAAGTTCTCTACTGAGATGGGCCGATGGCAGCGACAGTGTTGTCGAAAGGATGGTCTTAGAAGTAAATTCAGGTATGTATCAATGTCCTCTTCTCCGTGATCACACCCCACGAGTGTGCGAATCAGGAGAACTGAAAAAGCGTAAGCAGAATTTGCTGCTTCGGATCACGTTCAAATTTAGTCGAATGGTTTTGAAAAGTCTCTAGTGGTTCCACCCTCAACACCTGAGCAAACATTGCTGTCGCACTGCACTCCAAAGGAGTGTGATCCCTTTCTTTAGAGAAAATGTTGAATTGTACGGAGTATGTCAGTAGCATCAAGGGTTTTCAAGAATGTCGTCCTGATGCTGATCGCAATACGAACTGCCATTTTCGAATGCAAAGTTTGAGGGAATCAAAGTCACAAAGAAATGGGTTGTTTCATTGACGCCCTTTGCGCCAACCCCTAAAGCCTCCTCGTTGTCACGAGAAGCGGTGGTGTGTCTGAAATGTTTTCCTCGGCCATTCACAAGAAAACACCACTGGATGACGCAGTTCGAACCACCATCATAGATGCGTCAACAGAAGGAGTGAAATATAGGTAGGAGAGGATGTGACAAATCGGCGGCGGCGTCGAGAAGAATTATGGTGACATTTGGTGTCAAAGTGGCATCGTTAAACGATCTTACACCTCCTCTGAACTTCAGAGCTCTAGCCTTTTTCTCGTATATGTCGACACCTTGCTGTCTGAACCGTAGCACAGCCCGATGGTGATGTCACAGAGCGTTCCGTTTTTGCACCTTTACAGAGGAAGCTGGTAGGCCTACAAACCAATTTTTCACACTTATATGTCGCTAGGGGAGACAGTTTCGGAGTTCTGAATAAGTGAATCTTTGATTTGTTGCGCATTGTAAGAATTAACAGGGGAAGGGATCCCTGATTGGAAAATAAATTAGAGAAGCAGGCATGGGGAAAGAGGAAATGTATGTCGTAGGTTGGATGCGATCTTTGTCAGTCTACGCACTTGTGAATCTGCTGTTTACCGACTGAAGAGGCTAAGACAGGGTGTCGCAGACTTTTGTCACTCCGTACTACTTTACATCTTTTAAAAATTCGGGTGAACCACCATCGCTTGTTCATTATGTGATGAACCTCGTGGACAGGCGGAGAGGGGGGGGGGGGGGGGCGTGAATGTACGAGAGAACGACTGCCGCAGGGGTGAGAAACAACTTCCGCCATCTAGCTCAGTGCTGACAACGTACAACACAATTTTTGTGTCGTGTCGATCAACAACTGAATACGGTGCAATAGTGACACAAGTAATAAGGATTCATGGAAGTACATTTTATTGGGTCGTTCATGGTCACAGTCGGTACTTATTTTTAGCTAATAATATGATAATAAATTAAGCTGGTTTGATATAAACATTCAGTGAATAAGAGAGGAATGGTATGAGTATTTTAAATATTTATCAAACACTTATAGTGGCTTTCTTCGTAGCTGTTCGGTGTTGGTTTAGGTGTTTTACTGCTTTCTTGCAAGTATGAAAGTAGTGCCTTAAACATCGCTCCATGGTTAAAACACTATCACGTTTACGTCACTCAGTCAGCTTTAACTTCAAATCACAATTATAGAAGTAAAGAATTAGCTCATTTTAATACCTACACTTCTGATCCAGACTTAGCTTTCTTCATATCACGATTCCATTTAACGTAACACCCGACAATTCAACAATAACAATAATAAACCATTCACTGCGTGACGACTACAACAGCTCCATATATTGGCACACCGCAGCGGTTCTAAAGAGGCACGAAAATTTGCATAACCACCAGTGAGAGCACATAGAAATATCGCCAAAGTTAAAACAAAATTTATCATTTTCGGTGAAGACAGCGGCGACTAATGTTGCAAGAAGGGAGGGGGGGGGGGGGGAAGGGGGGGCGCACGGTACAGTCCCACTTTGTTGTGCCTTGTGCGCAATCCGAAACAAACATTCTGCGGTGAATCCATTTTCCTTAAAATAAGCCGCGTGGGATAGCAATGTAGTCTAGGCACGGTTCGCGCGGCTACCCCCATCGGAGGTTAGAGTCATCCCTCGGGCACGGGTGTGTGTGTGTTGTCCTTAGCGTAGGTTAGTTTCAGTTACATTAAGTAGTGTGTAAGCTTAGCGACCGATGACCTCAGCAGTTTTGTCCCATAAGATCTAACCACAAATTTCCAAATTTTCTTTAACATTATTCAGATACTACTTTTATCAGTTTTCTCGTTAGATTTTACTTTACAAATAGAGTACGTAAGACAAATAATTTTACTTACATCAGCATCTAATTTGTTTACTTGTTCGTGTACCACATGAACTGTCCTTGCGCACTATTAGTGTAGTGGTACGCATACTACCGTTGGGAACCCCTGCCTCGCCTAGAGTACCACGGCAATCGCTTTCAACTTCGATGTTCCGTTCAGATACAGGAGTGATGCCAAAACAAATCTAGCTCGTCTAGTAGCGCAAGAAACAATTTCCCGTTTATTTTGGCTATCCACGCTGCGCGCAGCCTCGACGTGGGCGGTCTGGCGGAAAGAGAAGAAGTACCGGTACAGCCCAGCCTAGCGCGGTCCGGGCTGCCAGCGGCCGCTCGAGGAGTTTCCAGTTCCACGTCCGATGGTAATCGCGCCGCCCCGGAGACCAAGTTTGCAGGGCCGCCTCAGTTTGAGAAATAAATACGCGGCCGAGCCGGCAGCCGAGAGGAAACTGCTGCTGAATTTCTTCCCGGCTTTGAATTCCGCCGTACCTCAAGCTACTACAGTGTACTCTCCAAGCCCATTGTGTGTGTGTGTGTGTGTGTGTGTGTGTGTGTCTGTGTGTGTCTGTGTGTGTGTGTGAGTACAGGAGAAGATGGAAAATATACAAGGAAAAAAGGAGGATGACAGTCGAGAAAGATGTATGGCTTTAGTAAGACGCGTAGGTGGGTATTCTTCATTGCGCGACGAATATGAAGAAACTATCTGTCGCCCAAAAGGTATGTCAGTGATTCAGGCAGGTAGGAAGACAGATTAGGGTTTAATGGATATTAAGATGAACAGACACGAAAGGGTAGCTAAAATGGTGAAATATCTAAAAGGAGGGAAGGGCGTGTTCGTGACACGTGACGCCTGTGAAATAATCAGCCTGCAGTATATAGCATAATATCGTGTGTAGGTGTCAATTCTTTTAACAGAAATTATTTAACCCTAGCAGTACAACGATTTTCCATAACGAGCATTACCAAGGACGGTGAGGCGGAAACTTTATGGTAAACCGAAAAAAAAATTTCTTATTTGTTTTTAACTTACATCAACAACATACTTCTTAGGCACCCTGATGTGTGATGTCGAGAACCTGAAAACATCTTTTAGCACACTTTTAACGCTCTCGACACATTTTCAGTAACATTTACTATCAACTTTATGATGACCGAAAAAAAAACTAATTATTATTTAAAGACATTGGTTTGTAAGTGAGGTCCTGATCCAAAAGAAACGTTACTAGCAACTTTATGCTGACCGAAAGAAATGTTAGTTTCAAATTACTATTTAAAAACATTAGTTTCTGAGGTCCTGAGCCTAGGATGTGGAATACGATATACACTGGAATAGTGTCTAGTGTCATCTGTCCTACGTTTTTGGTTGTACTTTACTACCAACCTTACGTTGACCAAAATAATTTTCCGCACAAGGTACTGTTCACAGAGATTGTTTTCTAAGTTCAAATGCCTCGAAGCACTATGGGACCATCGGAGGCCATCAGTCCCCTAGACTTAGAACTACTTAAACCTAACTAACCTAAGCACAACACACACATCGATGCCAGAGGCAGAATTCCAACTTGCGACCGTAGCAGCAGCGCGGTTCCGGACTGAAGCGCCTAGAACCGCTCGGCCACAACGACCGGCTATTTTGTAAGTGAGAGCCTAAACCTGAAAATACTGAATTTCACTAGGACAGTCACAACTATACCTACTTTTCTAGTTCCACTGAATGAGTATTAGAAATTAAGCAAGCTGGTAGAAGGAAATGGACTTCCTTAAAAGAATCATGGAAGAATGCGCTAGACGTTCTATGACAGTAGCGCTTCTCCGAGGAGTGTAAATCTCCTTATGAACGTTTACAGCAACTGCGACTTACTTTGGTTGGTAGACTGAGCGAATACTGACGTGTATGCTATCAGCAATTTGTACTATTATTGACAGTAATTATGGCTTGTATTCACTTAAAGCCAATTTTTCGACACGAATAGTATCCCGTTAGTGTTATCTCCATTTACAAAAGTGTAATGTTTTCATGAAAATAGAACACCCAAAGTTATAGGTAAAGAGGAATTTTTATTTATCCAAAAGTGACAACCGGAGTGTGTGCAATGAGTACTGACATAGGATTTTCGGACATTGATTTCTGCATCTTTCCTAGAGAGTCTGGTAGCACGTGTGCTTCATCGAGAGAATTAACAACCCGCTGATATTTTGTGGAAATCTACGTATCCGGCTAGGAAATTCAGGAGTCAACTGAGTACTGTAATTGAACTGGTACAGGCGCCGAAGATTCAATGTGTTAGAGTAAACACAACATTATCTCTCAAGTAGTCCTCCATTACTGAACGTCCCGTCTCCGGCCATCCTGATTTCGGTTTTCCGTGATTTCCCTAAATCGTTTCAGGCGAATGCCGAGATGGTTCCTTTGAAAGGGCACGGCCGATTTCCTTCCCAGTCCTTCCCTAACCCGAGCTTGCGCTCCGTCTCTAATGACCTCGCTGTCGACGGGACGTTAAACACTAACCACCACCACCACCACCACAACAACATTACTGAACGAAACTGCATATAACTGGCGAGATCTTCGCAGACCAGCGTAGCGTCTTCTGGATATTCTCTGAAAAAATGTAGTCTATTCAAAATCCACTGAAATCACGGCATTTTCAGTTAATTAAATGAACAATAGGTAAATAAGAGGAGAATTAAATAAACTAGGACTTTCATAATTGCGTAGGCTTCCGCGTAGATATTGAAGTTCTCTGAGTATTGTGCCGCGTCGCAATGACAAAACTCTACTGGGATAACCAACGTTTCGACCATGGCTACTGTGGGTCTCTTCTAGGTCTACTGATGCATTTTAGCTATGAGGAGTCGCTTATATTTTGTCACTGCCGCCCACTGAGAATGACGTTGCGTCATAATTTAGAAAGGTCGTTGTTGTGATTGGATTTACACGTAATGAATTAATAATAATAATAATAGTAATAATAATAATAATAATAATAGTAATAGTAACAATAGTACTAACTAAACCAAAATATTGTAATAGGTGCTCAAATTCAATTTCTTAAATAAAACCCAACGAAGTGGAGTAATTCATGTAGTTTACGGACTTACAGGTAAAAGACTTTTTAACTTGGACTGGACAAAAGGGTACTAGCACAAACGGGCAGCCTGGGTGGCTGACTAGAGGGATAAGAATATCTTGTAGAACAAAGTGGCAATTATATCAAAACGTTAGAAACAGTCAAAATCTAAATGCAGCAGCCCATTACAAACAGTATTGTAAGGTGCTAAAAAATGTTATTAGGAAGGCAAAAAGTATGTGGTATGCAGATAGAATAGCTAAGTCTCAGGATAAAATTAAAACCATATGGTCAGTCGTAAAGGAAGTTGCTGGTCTGCAGACAGGTCGAGGATATAGAATGAGTGCGTAGTGGGAATGTCCGTGTTATAAGTCGCATATATGTACAGTATTTAATAATCACTTTCTGAATATAGCAGGTGAACTAAATAGAAACCTAGTCCCAACAGGGAATCATATAGCGCTCTTAGAAAAAAGTGTTCCGAGACTGTTACCTGAAATGCTCCTCCATGATACTGACAAGAAGGAGATTGAGTTAATAATTAAATCACTAAAGACCAAGAACTCTCATGGATATGACGGGGCATCTAGCAGAATACTCAAGTATTGTTCTATGTATGTTAGCCCAGTTCTCAGCCATATCTGTAACTTTTCCTTTAGGAGTGGTCGGTTTCCTGACCGATTAAAGTACTCGGTAGTGAAGTCACTCTATAAGAAGGAAGGCATTGACAATGTTGACAATTTTAGACCTATTTCTATGCCATCGGTGTTTGCTAAAGTTATCGAGAAGGTTGTATATACAAGGTTACTGGAGCATTTAAATTCACATAATTTGCTGTCAAATGTTCAGTTTGGTTTTAGAAATGGTTTAACAACTGAAAATGCTATATTCTCTTTTCTCTGTGAGGTTTTGGACGGATTAAATAAAAGGTTGCGAACGCTAGGTGTTTTCTTTGATTTAACGAAGGCTTTTGACTCTGTTGACAACAAAATATTACTGCAGAAGTTGGACCATTATGGAGTAAGGGAAGTAGCTTACAATAGGTTCGCCTCTTACTTTAAGAACAGAAAGCAGAGGGTAATACTCCGCAATATTGAGAGTGGTAGTGATGTTCAGTCCCAATGGGGCACTGTTAAGTGGGAAATTCCCCAAGGGTCGGTGCTGGGGCCACTGCTGTTTCTTATTTATATAAATGATATGCCTTCTAGTATTACAGATGATTCAAAAATATTTCTGTTTGCTGATGACACCAGCTTGATAGTGAAGGATCTTGTGTGTAATATTGAAACAGTAACAAATAATGTAGTTCAAGAAATAAGTTCGTGGCTTGTGGAAAATAATTTGATGCTAAATCACAGTAAGACTCAGTTTTTACAGTTTCTAACTCACGATACAACAAGAACCGATATTTTGGTCAGACAGAATAGGTATATTATAAGCGATACGGAACAGTTCAAGTTCCTAGGCGTTCGGATAGATAGTAAGCTGTTGTGGAAAGCCCATGTCCAGGATCTTGTTCAGAAGCTAAATGCTGCTTTATTTACCATTAGAACAGTATCTGAAATAAGTGACACTTCAACACGAAAAGTAGTCTACTTCGCATATTTTCATACGCTTATGTCGTATGGTATTATTTTTTGGGGTAATTCTTCTGATTCAAAAAGGGTATTTTTGGCTCAAAAATGGGCTGTTCGAGCTATATGTGGTGTAAGTTCGAGAACCTCTTGTCGACCCCTATTGAAAAATCTGGGAATTCTGACATTGCCCTCACAGCACATATTTTCTTTAATGACGTTTGTTGTTAGCACTATTAGCCTATTCCCAAGAGTTAGCAGCTGTCACTCAGTTAATACTAGGCAGAAATCAAATCTGCATGTAGAATGGACTTCCTTGACTCTTGTGCAGAAAGGAGTGCAGTATTCTGCTGCATCCATTTTCAATAAGCTACCACAAGAACTCAAAAATCTTAGCAGTAGCCCAAACTCTTTTAAGTCTAAACTGAAGAGGTTTACACATGTACAGTGACTCACTGTGAACATTATACAGCAAAAGGGAAAGTTACTGCTTCAAGAGAAAATTTCTATGTCCATTGTGATACTTGTGCATTTGATGATCATTAAAACGCCATTGGTATATAGCCTCCTTTCAGTACTTAACATAAATTGCTACAGCTCAATAAATTTCTACAAACACGTGCGTCGCACATCCGATGGAACACCTCTAGCCATAGATGTTGCGCTGAGACTTGGCAGTGTGCCAGTAACGTTTCACTGGACTATCTGAAGTGACGACCAGTTAGAGCTTGGTTGGCGTAAGCTTAAAAGGGTTAGTTTTGCTTCAAACAGTCATGGTGGATTTTGGCAGCTGGGTTGATACAGAACTAGTCAGAGTCGCCTATTGCTTCGGTTGTTGAGAATTCCCAATGCTCTTGCACGGAGGAAATGCTTTGCTGTTATACTTATCTGCACTGGCTTACATGTCATTAAGTTTCCGTCATTTCTTTCACAAATAGTAAATTAAGTCATTTTATTAACTGCTCACGTAAACTGGAACTGGGTGTTTTGTTATTGTGTTTCTGCTTCGTACGCATGCGAGAGATTATACCCTACAAAATCATTCATAGTTAGTTTTTATATAATACTTGCAGCCTCTCTCAATGGGAACCATGTTACTTAAATGCATTATCTTTGAGTGCTGTGAAAATTGTTATTGAAGGGTTGTCTTTCTATGCGGCGGCAAATCCCAATGTTTTGCCTGCCCCTTGTATTAGTTTTTCATGAATTATGTAGTCTCTTACCGCTTAATATGTTCATAACTAGTGGACTTCTGCATTGTGATTGGGTTTTCTAGTACAGTCAATATGCTAGTCCGCTTTGTATGTCAGTCTTGTTTGCGATATGATACTAAATACAGCGAAATTTAAACTGAACTTGTTCAGAGATGAAAAATTTTACCGCAATTTATTCCTGTCTTTTCCACTTCCCACATATGTCGAGAATTCATAAGCCTACAACATCTGATGCTTTGCATGTTCGTTATCCTATCCAGATATCTTGCACTTGTAGAAGCATTGTTAAATAATTTGATTGCCTGCAATTTTCAACTGTGCAAAGAAAGTCGACAAGCAGAGCGTCCAGTAACTACATGTAGCCCATTCCTTGAGTCCAAATCAAGCCACCTCTCTACGAAGGATAAATTAATTCCTACACATTGCAGGATGTTAAAGAATATAGTTCTTATACAGGAAAACAGCTATCTGTAATTATTATAAATAAACTTATTATTATAAATAAACTTGAAGCTGTCTTGATAACATAACTTTTTTAATGTGGTGACCGGTTTCGATCTTTTTATAAGATCACCTTCAGACCATGAATGTCTGCCGGAAGCGGTGGCGCATGGCAACCCTCTTCCGTGTGGCTTCCTGAATCTTACAACTACCCTTTCTCCTTGTGGGAGCTGGAATCGGTATTATCTGAGACGTGATACTGCATGTGGTCACGATGCAGGGTGGCTGACTCACCCATGCTTTTTTTTAAGTTGTGAGCCTGTCACATTTCCCTGTGCTTTTCTATTAGTTCCTCTGTCATTTTACTTCTGTTTTAATCGAACGAATAACGTCTTTCACCATTCTCCATCGTGTTAAGACCTGTGAGCTAGACTGATTGTGTGGATGAACGCGAGAGAGGTGAGTGTGAGTGAACGATTGTCATTTTACAGGTTCACTTTTCACTCTGTGATAACAATTTTATCGACATTTTATCGACATTACTTTCGTTTGATTGTGTAAGGGTGCTGATAACCTCGGGCTGTGCGCCCGTAAACTCGAAACACCCTCACACACACACACACACACACACACACACACACACATACACACACAATTCGACTCGGTTTGAAGGAGTTGCTGTTGCTCCAGCTCATTCATAATTGATTCTTGAGTGTGGAGCTAGAACACAAGTACCGACAGTATATTCCCATTTCTCTGGTGTGTTCTTAGATGTGCTTTCAGTCATAGGAATCCACATTGCCAAATATCTTTTACCTCCACCTTCAAGAGGGAGTGCGTCCATGACTTTTCTTGCTTGTCGCCTTCTCAGGAGTCGTTTTCTGCAGTTTGTCACCAGTTAAGAAAACCACCCTTCATAGGACTGTTCTTATTTTCTTTTTCCATAGTAACGGAAATTGTCCATTGCTTTGTATATATCTTTATGAAAATCAACTGAAATCAATTTATCATGTTTTTGCTTTCATATCTGTGGAAATTAGAGTAAATTTACTCAAATTTCTTTTTCCGTTTTGTTTCTCACTATCGGACCCAGCAGTTCTTCGCGAGTCCTTACCGTGTATTGCTTATTATGTATTTCCTTTCTCCTCCCCTCTAATTGTCCATATTTTCCTCTCCCCCCCATCCCTCGCTCTGTTCATCAGCTCTTCCATCACCTCTTTCTCCATCTTCTCCTGCCCTGTGCCACTCTGCACATTCCTCTCCCCATTATTCTGTCCATCTCCTCCCTCCCCCTCTCTACGTCCATTTGTTCCAACCCAACATCTCAGTTTATCTCTTCTCCCCCTCTGTTTACCCTTGGGCCTTGTCTGTTGTTATTGGCAACGAAACCTTCCTATATTCTGTTAAAACCAATTGAAGGGAAGGAAACGGCACAGTACATAGTTGTACATGCATTTATGTTCAAAATTCTATACAAGGAGAAGGAAAACATCTATAGGCCCATGGGAGAAACAGTTTGTCGAGTGGTTTGCACGTCCTGCTACCGCAGTTAAAATAACTACAAGAGGGAAAACGTGAACGTTTGTTAGAGTATCGTGTAAAAATTTGAATGAAGGCGGTCAAGAACTTTTCGACATTTATGCAAACCGTTTTTCCCATGTCCATACGTCCTAATTTTTATTTTAAAGTATCACGTAAAGATACTACGTACCACGTAGAGATTTTGGGAAGAAACTTAAACAACGTCTTTACAGCAGTATGGAAGATTAATAACAAAGATAGCACTGTAGAGCGGTTATTTGAAATTAATGAACAGAATTAGCAAAATGTTAACTTCGACTTCATGGACAACGCATGACTCAAGTTCTGAAGTAGTATCGGAGTCCATTTTTAGGGTTCTGTACTTCAGCAGGTAGAAACGGAGCCTTAATAGGATCACTCAGTTGTCCGTCTGTTCGTCAACTTTTAAGACCCTTCTTTCCGCAGGAGCGGGTCGTGGCATCAAGTTGAAATTTATGTCAAACTGTAAAGTCTACAATCCCTTGACGGAACAAAAATTTTTAACTTCTAAGTCATTGCAATCAAAAGATAAGGCAAATTATGTTACATAAACTCAATCGTCGACACTTACAGATGAACTGTCTATATAAGAAATTACGTTTGTATGGACGGCATGAGTCAAAAATCGCACTTGTTCACTTTTTCCATTGTCATCAGTGTCTGAAGGTGCCTTCGACTAGAATGCATGGACACATAACACGAACAGTTAAAATTGTAGTTAATTTTCATAAAAAGAACGACATCTTCTGTGGTACTTGCTTTACTTCTAGTCTGTCAACAACGTGGCCGGTGTTACTATACACACAGCCGAGAACAGCTCAACTATACATACAAAAGCACGCGCGGTGCACAACACAAACAACAACGTATGCTCACTTTTCTCCAGATGTTTCCACAGAATTCTAGTGTACTGTTTTTGTTCCGATGAATATTCGCTACGGGCTAGGGGAGTTGTTATTGGTGCTCTTTTGTTATGCGATCAAACAAAAAATATTTTCCTTAATGTAATCCCCTCTGATATAATTAAGATTATAATCAAGCTAGAGAGGATTTAACGTCACATGGGTGACGAAAGTACACCGAAGCGCCAAAGAAACTAATATAGGCATGCATATTCAAATACAGAGATAGGCAGAATACGGCGACGCGGTTGGCAACGTCTATATAAGACAAGTGTCTGGTGCAGTTGTTAGATCGGTTACTGCTGCTACAATGGCAGGTTATCAAAATTTAAGTGAGTTTGAACGTAGTGTTATAGTCAGCGCACGAGCGATGATACACAGCATCTCTGAGGTAGTGATGATGTGGGGATTTTCCCCTACGACCACTTCACGAGTGTATCGTAAAATCAGGAATCCGTTAAGACATCAAATCTCCGACATTGCACCAACCGGAAAAACATCGTGCAAGAACGGGACCAACGACGACTGAAGAGAATCTTTCAACGTGACAGAAGTGCAACCATTCCGAAAATTGCTGCAGATTTCAATGCTGGTTATCAACAAGTGTCAGCGTGCTAACCATTCAACGGAACATCATCGATATGGATCTCCAGAGCCGAAGACCCACTCGTGTACCCGTGATGACTGCAAAACACAAAGCTTTACGCCTTGCCTAGGCCTATCAACACCGACATTGGACTGTTGGTGACTGGGAACATGTTGTCTGGTCGGACTAGTCTCGTTGCAAATTGTATCGAGCGGATGGACGCATACGGGTATGGAGACCTCATCAATCCGTGGACCCTTCATGTCAGCAGGGGACTGTTGAAGCTGGTGGAGGCTCTGTAATGGTGTGGGGCGTATGCAGTTGGAGTGATATGTGACCTCTGATGGGTCTAGATGCGAGTCTGAAAGTGACACGAACATCCTATCTGATCACCTGCATCCATTCAAACCTATTGTGTATTCCGAAAGACTTGGGTAATTCCAGCAGGACAATGTGACACCTCACACATTCAGAATTGCTAGAACTTCTGAGTTTAAATACTTTTGCTGATCATCAAACTCTCCAGATAAGAACACTACTGAGTATATCTGGGACGCCTTGCAGCGTGCTGTTCAGAAGACATCTCCACCCCCTCGTACTCTTACGGATTTATGGACAGCCCTGCAGAATTTAGTGTCTTTTTCCTCCAGCACTACTTCAGACATTAATAGAATCCAGGCAACATCGTATTGCGGCACCTCTGGGTGCTCGCGGGGGGAATACACGTTATTAATCAGGTGTAATAGTTTCTTTGGCTCTTCATTGTATTAGAGACAAAGTAAAAGCTCGCACTTGGAAAGGACAGGAAAGGAACTGATCAGAAACCATTTCGGAATTGGCCTTGAGTGATTTAGGGAAATCACGGGAAACCTAAATCCGAACGGCAGGACGTGGATTTGAACTGCTGACCTTCCGAATACGCTTCCATTGTCTTAATCAAAGCGTCATCTTGGTTGATAAGTGAAGGATGGTTTATAGCAGACGTGTTACTACTTAATTTCGTTCATTGTAATCGATATTTATGGAAAGCCTTCATCAGTGTCATTCCCGATTTAAATAATGAAAAACTACGTCAGTTACTCAATTTTTCATGCTTAGCAAAGGGCGCTTCCAGAATTTATTATCATCTTCAAGTGCACTTGTTAACATAAGTATGTTTTGTGATGTTTTCCTCCATATGATAGCTGTAGTAATTTCCATAAATATATACACTATCTTGCGGACTCTGCTCAACATCTGTATCAAAACAGAAGCTTAATAATTCAGTAGTTAAAAATGGTAAAATAAATTTATGATAGGCAACTTAATGCATGTAATCTAATCCTCAAAATATGTAACATCTCCAACATTATACAAACTCTATGTGAAACCCTACTGCCGTAATATCTCTGCAGCATGCATTGATCACTCCAAGTGATTATTTGCGTGTGTGTAATTTTCTGTGTGTTGGAGGAAGCGCAAAACTTGTAAACAGTAAAACAAAACACTACCTCTTACATCAGGATGTAAAAAAAAATTCCAAGATTAATTGCTCCGATTTTACTAATGCAGTGTAATCTCAGAAAACAGATAAAGTGGAAGAAAGACATAAAATTACACATGCAAACATCACAGCAAAATTTATTTAAACAAATGCACCTGAAAATGAGAATAAATTTCCCAAAAGCGTCGTTCTAAGCATGAAAAATCAAGAAACTTTTGCAGTTTTTCATTATTTATAGCGTCATACTGCTACTGAATGTCTTCTCCTTTCTGACCCTTCGTAAAAATAATCTTTCACCAAAGGTCAAATGTGGACTATGATGGTGATACATTACACTTCCGACCTGTGTCATGCTGACTGTTACCAAATTCTAATCTACCATCTCGTGATGTCTAACGGTATGTTCGAACTGCAGTCCTACTTTTACATCTACATGTGTACTCAGTTAGCCACCTTACCATTTGTGTAGGAAGGTACTTGGTGTACTGCAGTCAACTGTCTCCTTTCCTGTTGCAGTTGCGAACAGTTTGCGTGAAGACCCATTACTGCTAAGCCTCCGTGTGACCTAGAAGCTCTCTAATATTACTTTCACACTTTTTCTTCGAGATATACATAGGATGAAGCAATACGTTGTTTGACTCTCACAAAAAAGCGGGCTCTTGAAATTTTAACAGTAAAACAGATTGTGGCGCAGGACGCCTCTGTTACAGCGTCTTCTACTGGAGTTGGCTGAGCGTCTGCTCTTTCACGCTTGCAAAGAGAGCCTGTAGGTAAGAGCTTTGTTTTTGTTGGGTCTGCTCTACTACGTGTATCATTCCTTTCAGGTACGTCCTCTGACAAACAATATTTAGTCTTTATCGGACGAGTATTACGTACGCTACCTCCTTCTCGGGTGGAGAAAACTTCCGAATGGTTCTTGCACTGACGCTCAGTCTGTTCTCTGCCATACCTGCTATTAGTTTTATGTCATCAGCCCACTTTACATCGCTCCGTACGCATACTCCTCCACGTTGATTAGGATACTGTGAGCCAAATGCACACTACAGACATGCAGTGTCATTATACCCAATACATCCAGGATCTCTACTACACTGACTGTTGTAGGCAGACTGCATGGCCTCTTACTTATACGCAACGTAAGTCTTGTGTTTATGTTTCTTACCACCATAAGTTGGCTTCACATCATACCCTAACGTATTGTTTTTTATGGCTAGGAGATTCTGTAATTCGCCGACTTAGCTGTATTTACGGAACTGACAGCAAAACAAGTTGACCAAAAGTCATCGTATGTAATACACACTCAATAAACACGAAGGTAACAACTAAAGATACATATTTTTAAAGAAATAATACAGGGTCGCCCGGTTAGTATAGTAAATATTCTGGGATACGTCAGGAACAATCATGGGAACCATCAAGTCTAGTAAACGTGGGCTGTAGAATGCGTATCTTAGGAGACATGAGCACTTCTTCATCTTCGACGTCGTGAAACAAATCGCTTCTACAGAAAATTCTTTGTTTTCTTTATCTTGGGAGGATGTAGTATGGACCAAAGCAAGAAAACACTGTCTAGTAAGCAAGGGCTCTAAAACGCATATCATAATACCTATGAGCATTTATTCAGTAGAAGAGACGTGTTTCATAGTAGCGAAGACGAACGACTCCTCGTAGTTCTTAAGGTATTCTGTGCAGAACCAATGTATACCGCATCTTTTTTTAGTTTTGGTCCTTATTACCAGCTCTCAAAATACAAAACGGAAAGAGCTTACAGTAGAAGAAATTTGTTTCACTGTATCAAAGATGAATAAATTGCTCATAGCTCTTAAGGTAAGCATTTTAGAGCCTATTTTTGCTTTGAATGATCGATCTTGTCATATTCCTGAATATTGGCCATTGCTCCTCGAACACCCTGTACATCTAGTTCACTAAATTACACCACTATTTATCCCAAGATGATGAACAGCGGCTCAGCTTAAGGATTTAAATACGTAGTTATTTCGTATGTGTATGATTGGGTGCTCATAATTTATCAAACAATTCAAACGCTAAAATTTAATGGCAAAAACCAATCTATTATAGTGGGAGTCAGTACCGCTGGCGGATGAGCTTAGTCTTGTTCTGCGCACCTATGTCACGCTATCTCCGATAGCCAAAGAGCTTGATAGCCAATGAGCTTTCAGCAGTATTCTAACCGCTGTGCTGTGAATATTGAAGCCAATGTGAGCATTGAACACGACTGCAGCAAGTTATTTAGTGAACTGTTATTCCATTTGTTATGAGTTGTTATCCCTGATGTAGGTGAAAAGTGACAACTCTAACCAAAAGGTATATATAATTTACAACATACAAACGTCGTCTAAGCGCAGATCACTTCCATGTCTGTACCGCAACTGTCGCTTGGGACAATAATCCGTTCATCATAAGAATAAACCTTATGTAAACAAACACAAACGCGATGATTGGTCGGAAGCCATAGCACACGTAC
The DNA here is from genome assembly GCF_023864345.2 of Schistocerca serialis cubense. Lineage (NCBI taxonomy): Eukaryota > Metazoa > Arthropoda > Insecta > Orthoptera > Acrididae > Schistocerca > Schistocerca serialis. The sequence continues at coordinate 221,099,042 of NC_064645.1, forward strand.
ACTTGTGTTGTTCCGCTCTTGGAAGTATAATTTCAAGATATTGAAATGTATTAACAGCCATCAACGTTTTTCTTAATCACGATTTAGCTACGTAGTTTTTATTTTAAAAATCGTGTACAGTCACAGACTCTGCAGCATTGTGCTCTGATTGTCGCGCTGCTAATGCGCAGTATGAAAATGGCTGAGGCTACTTTCTGATCCGTAGTGAAACACGCATGTGGACCACTGTTAAAAAGTGACGACAAATAGGCTGTTCTTAATGTTTTTTCATAAATTTACGGAGATAATCGGCTTTGAAATTTTCCCAGCGTTGTATACAATGCACTTATTAAAAAATCCACATTCAAGGTGTAGAGCAGTCCTAACCGTATTGGCATGGGAAAAAACTGCGTTGGTTCACATCTCCCTAGTATCATTTTTTTTTTCCTTGTTGAGTTTGAGATACCTACATCTCATAATTATAAAACTCATCATATTTGTTATGAATATTCTAATTACATATTGGACGCTCAATTCCTCTTTCCATTTGAAATACAAATTCTTAATTAATGATATACTTTAAACATAGCTGCGCTACAGCAACGGTTCCACGTAAATCAGACTAAGAGCAGCCGACCAGTTGCAAAGGATAAAGTAATCTTTACCTAGGTTTCAATAGATATAAATCTATCTTCTTCAGAAGACGGCAGTATTATAACAACATGAAGTGATATGTCCTTATCGTTTAGGCAAACATCTGCATAGTTACATTAATCATGTAAAATATAGCCCTGAAAACAGGGTTTGTCAGACAAATAAAATAGGTACATAGAAGTTGCAGAGCGCCTAAGGACATATCACTTCATGTTGTTATAATACTGCCGTCTTCTGAAGAAGATAGATTTATATCTATTGAAACCTAGGTAAAGATTACTTTATCCTTTGCAACTGGTCGGCTGCTCTTAGTCTGAATTAATGATATATTATGAAAGACTGTTCATAAAAGTTGTTTAAATTAAGGAAATATAAGAATTTAATTTTTAAGGCAGAAATGAAGAACCAAAAATGGACTATATCCATCATTTTATATCACAGACTTAATAAGCTTTGTAGAAAAATGAAAAACAATCATTTTCACAGCGTCGAGCACTCGTACAAATGCTGCATTTTTACGTTTGATACTGAAACATTGCAACATGAATTCAATAGAACCGATCTGGAACCAAGCTGCGGGATTTGGCCCTAGAAGTAACAAGACTGTTGAACTGCCAGTCTTACTGGAACTAACGCACACAGTTTTTTCACACGTCACTGCCGAACGATGGCGAGTTATAGAACGGCTCGTCATAAAAGTAGAAGAGAAAATGCTGCGCTTGGTTGGGTTTGTGGATTCTATTGTTGATGGGGTCGTTATCATCGTAGCATGTGACACTTCCAGAACTGAAATGTATTTCTCGGATACCGATAGGGAAGGACCTAAGAGATTATCTGTCGACCGATTGTATGTAATACCTTCAGTGGCTTCAATATTTAACCATACGGTGAAATCTCGTAACGCTTAGCACAAAACGCACACATATTATCGCACTTAACAGTAGTCGAGACAGCTTGGCTGCAGTCCCACGTGAAACGAAATCAAATGAGGTTCCAGCAAAGGCGGAAGAATACATAGTGCAATGTTTACATCAGGTTTATCCTGATGATGAACGGATATTAGCAACAATGTAGTTCACGTCTTTGCTTTTATTTTCGTGAACATTGTTCATGAATCGGACTACCGTAGTAACGACGATGGGTAACAATCAACATCAGCCAGCGAAGTTCTTTGTCCGCAGGGGATCAGCTACAGTTAGATTTGTAAAGCAGTCACAAGTCGCATATGACATTTTCCTTATTTTAATTTGTTTCAGTATACCAACGACGACGCTTATCATAGTCCGATGTTTGTAACGTGTGGTCTTCTGGTACGTAATTTCTGAAGATGCTTGATATCAAAATGAACTTTAGGAACAGAAATGTGGAACACATCTTAATGCACCTAGTAGGCAACTGGTTTCCGCTAGATAGCTATAAATATATCTTAGAAAGAGTCTTCAAAGGGGCTGCGTAGTAAACTAATTTACCACGAAGCATCCTGTGTTTCGAGTCACTTTTTATTTTTTTCCAAACAAAAGTCTGATGTGGCTGTAAATCTGAAACAGGTTATTCAGTACGTAAATACAAGTGGGACCAAAACTGCGAAATCTACAGTATAATTTTCTAAAAGCCCAGTTTCGAAATTAATGACTTAGTTTGCTACACTTTGTAACATGCACTCACTACATCGTGGCGCTTAGGTAATTATATCAGTCTTACGAATCTGATGATGATTCGTTGAGAAGTGGAAATAGATCGCAGTGAAAAACATTTTATTACTTTTGGTGGTCGATTAAACAACCACCCTCCCGAAAGAAATACTAGTCTTTGACACTGTAATTTAGTACTGTCTTAAGACTGGTTTGCTGCAACTCTCCATGCTATTATACTCTGTTGTGGCTGATTGCTTTCAGCATAGCTACTGTAACCCAATTCCATCTTAACCTGCTTACTGCGTTCAAGTCTTGGTGTCACCTTGCATTCTTAACACCCCCACATTTCCGTTACGAAACTGACAGTGCCTTGATCTCTCTGCTATGTCCTATCAATCGATGCCTTCTTTTAATTGAGAATCTCTTCATTATTTATTCGATCTACCCATCTGATATTCGTAGCACACAATTTCTGCAGATTCTGTTCTCGTCTTTTCCTTCCGTATGAAGCACAACTTCACTTTCCGAAAAGACATCCTAACATCTAACTTCGTATTTCACGTTAAGAGATATCTCTCTTTCCGAAACGTTTTTCTTCCTATTGTCAGTCTGCGTTCTATATCTTCATTTCGACCGTCGTGATTTATTTTATTGCTCAAATAGCAAACCACATGGACTATTTTTAGTGAAGCATTTCCTAATCTAATCGTGTAAACATCATCTGATTTACTTCGACTACACTCCACTAGCCATTTTTACTTTTGTTGATGTGCTCGTGATAAGCTCTTCTCTAAATACTATCCACTCCATTCTCCTGGTACGATTATATCTGAGATATACGGTATAAGGGGTGATCAAAATTTTTCCGTTCGAAGGTCATACAGTCCAGATTTGGTATGACAATCAGACAAAATCAGAATTCACCGTGAGCACTGAGGCAGTCATCCCAGCGATACAGGTTGAAGTTACCCATTTGGTAGAACACCGCTTCCTGCTGCATGTGGAAGTCCGTAACCTCACATCCTCCGACTTGAGTTCGTATAACTTCTGCGCTCTCAGTGGTGTCACCAGCTTTCGTAGCCTGCAGCTATGCGCTCAAGGAACGTGTTACTTTCCACATCCAAATGCATCAGGTGCTACAGACAAACAGGCATCCGATTTACTTTGTGTTCGGCTTTCAACGCTCGGAGTATGCACCGGCTGCAACCTTTGCGGTTACCTAACTCTTGCGAGATAATGCGTAGCACGCTATCAAAGCTGAAGTCGGGATCCATTGCTAGCCTGGCCTCCCGGATCGCCCAGCGTCTTGAGTCGAAAGAAAAACAGCATGTAGGTATTGTTTCGACACACGTGTTGATAACACCTCCATAGTTACCGCCTCCACGTTTACCACAAGCACGTCAGAAACACACGAATGCCACACTAATCCCTTGCCAACATCTCAATGGTGGTATACCCGTATCACAGTCGCGCTACGTTGCACACACGTTGCAGCAAAGCCCTCAAGCGGAAACTTTTGATCGCCTTTTCGTGTTTCTGTTGTGTTCTTCAGCCCTAAGACTGGTTTAATGCACCACTCCACGCTAATCTACCCTATGCAAGCTTCTCTATCTCCGAATAACTACTGCAACTACCGTCCTTCTGAATCCGCTTACTATATTCATCTCTTTGTCTCCATCAACGATCCCACTCCCCCCGCCCCCACACACATACGTATATGCACTTCTCCTTCCAATACTAAATTGGTGATCCCTTGATGTCTAGAATGTGTCCTATCAACCGATTCCTTGTTCTAGTCTCGTTGTGACATATTTCTATTCTCCACAGTTCCCTTCATTATCTCTTCAATACTGTAGTTACCTGACCTACAACCTGATTCATCTGTAGAACCCCAATTCAAAAGCTTCTATTCCCCTATTGTCTGAACTATTTATCATCCATGTATCACTTCCACACATGGCCAAATTCCATACAAATATTTTCAGAAAAGATATAACTCTATATTCGACGTTAAAAAAAAATTCTCTTCTTCAGTAACGCTTCCCTTGTCATTGCTAGTCTACTTTTAATATCCTCTCTACTTGGCTACCATTAGTTACTTTGCTGCCCCAATAGCAATACTTATTTACTGCTTTTAGTGTCTTGTGTCCTAATCTAATATCCTGAGATTCACTTGATTTAATTCGGCTACATTGCATTACCCCTGTTTTTCTTTAGTTGATGTTCAAATTATATCCTCCTTTATAATCACACGGTAGAGCAGTTCCAGCACAGCAAGGCCGTTTCGGTGGATATTACATGGCCAGCTCAGTGAGACATCCTGATGATCCTTTTCCAGGAACCACACGTTTGTCTGGCCTCTATACAGATATCTGTCCATTGTAGTTGGACCTACGGTATGATTATCCGTATCGTGGTGGGAGGAATACCCTCTTACGCTTATATTAACTATACATGGAGATCTATATGTTAAGCATGTTCTACTGAAAATATTTAGTTTTGCCAACAATGGCCAATTTCTTTAGCTGAACTATATACCACAGAAGCGTAATTAATAGAAGTAATGAGCGTTAGAATGGATACCGTTGATTACATAATTCCATCTATCTTCATTAGGAATATGTTAATGCAAAAGATATGCTTGGAAACTAGTTTGTTGTCTTGTCCAATCCATGTCCAGGTCTCCGCACCATATAGTGCAACGTTCCAGAAGTAACATTTGGCAAGTCTTTTCCTCAGATCTTTGTTTAGTTTTCCACAAAGTAATTTCTGTTTCCTCTTGAATCCTTCTTTTGCCATTGCAATTCTTTTCCTAATTTCTGTTTAGTAATGCGTATCATCCATTATTACACTTATCAAGTAATTGAAGTTATTCACTTGCTCAATTTCCTCTCCCCACATTTTCATACAGCATTTTCTCCCCCTTCCTCCAGTTACCATGCTTTTCATTTTCTTCTTGTAAATCTTCATTCCATATTCTTCTAATGTTGTGTTTATATCATCTAACATTTGTTCCATCTCTTGCACATCTCTCTTCTGCCATCAGAACCATGTCGTCTGCAAATCTTATACACTCCACTCTCCAACCCCCTACACAAGCTCCTCTCCTTCCATCAAAACTTTGACTGATAATTTCCTCCAGTTTTAAATTGAACAGTGTTGGTGATAAATAACAACCTTGTCTTACACCTCTTCCCAGTTCTATTTCTTCACTCATCACACCTATTCCTACTCTTGCTCTAATTAGCCATCTATCCCTCCAGCCAACTCCACGTTTCCTTAGGGTTTCCATCAGTTTGTCCCATCTGACACAGTTAAAAGCCTTGTCAGGATCAATGAACACAACATACACCTTCCTTTTCTTCTCCATATACCTCTCCCCTATCACTCTCAGTAGCCAAATGGCATCTCTAGTTCCCACTCCTCGCCTGAAACGAAGTTGTTCATCTCCTATTACGCAGTTCAGCTTTCCATGTGGTCTTCTGTTGAGTGTCCTCAGCAAGACTTTGGCTGTATGCCATATCAGGCTCACTTTTCTACGTTCCTCGCTCTTTTTGCTGTTCTTTTTCATTTCTATACGTACTAAGATACTTTCTGTAAAGTCCTTTGGCCATTTTCCTGTCATGTACATTTGATTACACAATTCAGTCAACTCCTTTTTCCCTTCTTTCTCCAATGACTTTAATAGCTCCGCAGGAACCTCTTCAGTTCCCATTGTCTTTCCATTTTTCTTCTCCTTCATAGATTCTTCAATTTCACTAGTTAGTATTGCATTTCCTTTGTCATCATCTGCAACTTTATCTTCTTCTTCTATCCCAAGGTTTTCTTCACTTGGTCGGCTGTCTGCAGCGTATAGCCATTCTATATTCTCTTCCCATCTAATTACTTCTTGGGGTTCACTGCCTCTACTTCCTTTAGTCCATTGTTGTTTCTCCTTTCCCTGAATGTCAAATCCATAGTTGACAATAAATTATGACTAATTGTAAGCTTATAACACAACGGCGTACATATCGGTCCCCTAGGGATCAAAAAGACACGGTTAAATTAATTGCAGCACACATAGAGGCATTTAAAGAGCCATTCTTGCCGCGCACCATACTTGAATGGAACGTATAAAAAGCTCTAATGACTAGTACAAGGGGGCGTACACTTTGACAAGTACTTTACCGTGTTCTGTAGAGTACGGATGTAAATACAGATGTAAACCTCGCGATGTGGATAAAATAGGTCATGCCAGTAAAACTCTCTGTGACTTACCCTTCATTTCTTGCCGTTTTATTTGACGAGGTCTCTCAGCGTCGTAAGTGTATCAGTGTGTGCTTGATTCTTAACGAGCAGAAGAGACGGCCATGTAAATATTTTGAATGGCATTTCAGAATTGCGAGTTCGTCGCAAATTGACGAAACTTAGCAATATTCTTGCAGCATAATTTAAACTGTTACGAGAAGTTTCGGTGTGCCAGAGGCGGCGGTGGTCCGCTGTCGGGAGTCAGTGCGCTGCAGTAATAAATTGCCAATTAAAAGTGTATCTGGCGGAAGTTCTTTCTGCGCGGATGTCACCGAGGGCAGTTCACTGCAGCGGGCTGCTAGCTGCGCAAGCTGGTCGTGTCGTCACGCAAGTTGTCGGAGAACAGCTCTGAAGAAGACGGGGCCAGGCAGGAATGGAATGTCTCTATAGCATAGCGGTCGACGGTTAAATACGTCACTGGTTCAACAACGTTTGAAGCATCGCCGTGGTGCCCATATGATCTGTATATTTAAGAACTACATAAAAACTAGCAAAAGAACTAAGCGAAACTAAAAGATGCCAGAAGTTACGTACTTATGAAGAACTTAAATCTGAAAACCAGTTTTGTGTAGGATTGCGAGACTAATTTATAATTTTTCGTCAACTACTAACCTTCCTTCCCGATTAGTCTTCTTTTAAGGATATCACGTGGTTCAGCGATTTTCCAGTTTTTTCATCCCATCAGAAAAATAGGTTATGTGAAACTCTGCAAAATACTCGTTGACTGCTACTATCACTTCCTCATTTGATCAAAGTTTCTTTTCAGCAAACCAAAGTTTGAAGTTAGCAAACAGAAAGAAGTCACTTTGGGCTAAGTCTGGGAATAGTGGGAATAGGGTGATTAAGGAATGAATTCAGAACCAGATTATGGACTTTAATTACTGTTATCGCTGACATGTGGGATGGTGGATTATCCTGGTGAAAGAGCACTTTTCTGCCTGCAAATCTCGGTCTTTTTTCAACCAACGTAAGTTGAAAACAATGAAACAATGAAGCATAATAGGGTCTAGTTAAGGTTCAGCCATTTTACAATTAGTCAATGAAGTTTATTCCTTGGGGATCCGAAAAAACAGTGGCCATCACCTTACCGAGCGAGCAAACTGTCTTTGCCTTCTTCGGCGCAGTTTCACCAGCCTTCGGCCATTGTTTTGATTACCGTTTTGACTCTGATGTCTAGTGATGGATCCAGATTTCATTTATAGTCAAAAATCGGCGAGCAAAATCTTGTATATTCCCATTTAACATCGCCTGACATTGAGTTGAAATGTTGTGCCGGATCCGTTTTTAGTCGACGTGTCTCACGTGACCGACTTACCTTACAAGTTTAGTTGAATAGAAATAAACCTTCGTTTCTAGTATTTATTAGAGATAAAGATAGATTTTGACAATGCGACTATAAAACTCATATTGAAATTATTAATCAGTAATTATGAATCAGAAATAAATGGCATCGAAAAGCCATCTACAACTTGTGCAGAAACCAGACTTGAGTTGTAAGACTGAAAAGACTGGATAGGAAGCGATAGGTTTGACCGGAAAGAGAAAGAGCAAGCAGTAAAAGAGTCAGAGGAGAGTTTTGGAAAGATAGAACAAAGCCGTCGAACTGAATAGATAGTGTATGGAAAAGAGATTCCAAGAAGAATCAAGGACCCTGTAGTACAATCAAAGTAAATCAGGCGATGCCGCGGAATTAGATCAGGATGCGAGACACAAAAAGCAGTTTTCCAGTTGGGTAGCGAAGTAACTAGTTGTAAATAGGAGAGAAAGTCGGATTGACAGTAACACGAAATGAAGTACTATAAAAGTGTAATTTGTGAACAATGAATTAAAATATCAACGTTAGGAAGTCCCTTCTGAAGATATTTGTACGATAAGTAGTCATGTACTGAAGTAAATGTGGTCGATGTGAGATATGCTCCCAGAACTTTTGATACCAGTTAGTCGTGGCTTCATGTCGAAAACTTCGGTTAAGGTTCCCAGTATACCAGGTGATAGCATTCAACAAGTAGCGCTAGAAATTTTTTTCTGAAATCAGGTTGGTTTTGTTCAGTAATCCATTACACCATACTATTGCCCACTCTTTTGGCTACAAAAACTTACGCCACCTTGGTAGGAGAGCCTGTATGTTTGCATGGTTCCACGCTACTGGTCCACGTCGGAATCAGCGTCTCGCGGCATCAATAACGTCGCAATCAACCACGCACTGCTTCCCGCGGAATTCATCCTTCACTGGGCCAGAGAGATGGAAGTCGTAAGGTGCGAGATCCGGGCTGTAAGGTGGCTGAGGAATAGCAGTCCAATGAAGTTTTGTGATTTCCTCTCGGGTCCATAGACTTGTGCGAACCTAGCATTGTCACAGAGAATAAGAAGTTCGCCTCTACTCTTTTGGCGACGAACATACTAGTCGCTCATCGCAATATTGCATGGGTCACAACTTTGTGCTGTCGGCCGGCTCGCGAGGAAACGGATTTGTTTGTGAGACCATCTTGTGCCGATGACAGACATCTCGGCCAACGACCCTTCGTGCATTTGTTCGTCGCCAGATCTCCAAAGGCATTCTGCAGGCGCCTATGAATATCTGCAATGCACTGCCATTCCGCTAAAAGAACTCTATGATAGCTCTGTGCTTGAAACGCACATCCTTTATAGACGCCATTTTGATTCCTACATAGTAGAACACCGCCGCCGATCGAAAATTTATTAAGCTATAGGAGATGGAGTGGGAATACTTCAGGATATACCCCAAGAAATGCCACATTTTTTCAGCCGAAGCTGTCAGAGAAAAATAATGTGCTCCATTACTTACTGAAGCCCCTCGCTATTTCTTTCTCAAAATATAGTCAGATGGATTCCCCATAGCAGAGTTTCTAGGCGATATCGATAACAGAAGCCTCGAATTTCGCCTTAGGAACGCTTTTAGAACGACCAGGCTCTTTGTGTAGGTTTGTTTTAAGTGAGCAGCTTGAATTCGTAACTTAACCAATGCCAATATTTGTTAACTGGTGAGACATATATTTGTGGTGAGTAGAACGAACTGGTGGTATAGTGAAAGTCAAAAGAATTTTAACGCTTTATTGGCACACAGTAACCCATCACACAAAATCCAGACTAGCTGGATAATCACACCAAGCTCTAGTAAGGTATCTGGTTATCGTACATAAAATTAGTATGCACATACTTTAATTCTTGGATGCATGAATGGCTGGATTAGCAAAATTCATGAGAAGAGTCTGTAAGACTCCAATCTTAAAATAAGTACTAAAAGTTGGTATTAAAGAACATATAAAACTTTGAATGGGTTTATTATGATACTGTGACTTATATTTTAGTATTATATAAAGTCCAGTACTATAGATTGTTACAATTTTCCAGAGTTGAACAACTGTTTGTCAGTTTTATTGATCCACAGCAGATCATTTAATAATTAAAACTGACAATCCACACAGATAATTTCACTGTGGTTTCTGTATATATATTTGGTATGCATTTTCAACAAGATCCCTTTTCTGTGTTGTAGACGTCTGCACACGAATCATATTCCTTTTGATGATCTTCCAGTTACCGCAATCTTCATCTCATTGACTACTTATTCCACAACATGCCGTGATTTGTAGAACTTTATTTTGAACGTATGGGTTGTTGGTTCTCCTCTACAAATGAGAAAATTTCTGTTTTTGTGAGACCTGCCTTTAAAGGAGCTCCTGTTTACTGTGAAAATTGTTGCTATTAGATAAAGCAAAGTTTGTCCATAACGCAAAGTACCTTATTCATGAATGTCTCTTCCAGGTCTATTTACTTGCCTTCTGTGCAAGACACTCAACTCCTGATGTGCATTCAGTAGAGATTAGTGTTTCTTTTAGGGCTCTGATTTGCAATGGTACTGCAGAGACTTAGCAACATCTCATACTTGTGCTATTGGCCCACCCGATGAACTGATGTCAAATTGTCTTTCAGGTGAAAATGATGGTTATGAAAGCTCTCAGGTCATGGAAGCCTTTATTGTGAGTGGATTTTCCTTTTTGTTTAGTTACACTGCCTCTTACTAGACAAAGCTTAATTTTCATGATGCTGTGCCCTTATATTCTGCTCAATGGCGACGGTATTCACTACATTGAATTCCATCGTGATCGGTAAGGAAATGAGCAAATTTTGAGTCTGTCACTGCAGGTTCCCCTGTGTGTTAGAAAACAGAGATTCATTATCCTGATGACCATCAGAATCTGGATCTCGACTGTGTACCTGATCAATGACAGCTTTTATTGAAGTCCTTTAGCAATAACTGATTTAAAGTTCTGATCACTTGTCCTGACTTTTGATCTTCTTCTGCCTTTAACGGCCCCTGTTAAGCAACCAACCGTTAAAAAACTTCTAGAAGTTAATAATTAATCTCGAGACACTTTAAAAATTTTGTACAGTTACAAATATGAACTACTGCTCCATCAGTGTAAAAGTATTAATAATTATTCATAATGCCCGTTAACACCTTCTTCGCTGAAATTTTCCAAACAGTACAAAAAGATTTAACCTTCTAAAATTACAAGAAATTTTAACTGACGGATAAATAAGAAAAAATAGTGAAATAGGATAGGTTTATTTGAATACGCTAATTAATGCAGAATAATTGTTCCACAGTGAGTCAAATAACAAGTACATACGAACAAATAATTACTTACAGTTACTCACTGCTTCGACTAGTCAGTTCTCAAAATTACTCATGTCGCTTCTTTCTGGCCACAACAACAATAAGGTACAAGTCAGTTCGCATAACCGCAGACTGCCATTAGATTGTAGGTTGTGTAAATGAACGCAATAGTCCCTTGGAAACCTCTTCTCATGAGTCTTTAGGCCAACGGCTCTCTCATATTCCGGCACGTCTCTAACGAAATCAAGTTCGTAACACAGTTATACCACCCTTATCAACATGAACACTTCCTTTAACGGAACCCCCTGTTCCAATGGCCAAAATTTCTCAAAATCTCCAAGGTCGACATACCGTAAATCTGTCCATTGTGGTCGACAGCAACTTCTCATCTTCTTCATCCACCATGGCGACCCTCAGTCCGTATGCGTTACTTGGTGCCCCACGGAACCGGTGTCGACACCCGCTCAGAGGCTGAAACACTGCCCCGACTCGTTCGCCTCGACTGGAGGTCTACTCCACGCTCCTCTCCCGCTGCACTCTCCAACCAACAATACTAACTGACCTCTCTGCCCGTTGGACCCTTACTCCTCCGAATAAATGGTTCAAATGGCTCTGAGCACTATGGGACTTAACTACTGTGGTCATCAGTCCCCTAGAACTTAGAACTACTTAAACCTAACTAACCTAAGGACATGACACACATCAATGCCCGAGGCAGGATTCGAACCTGCGACCGTAGCAGTCGCGCGGTTCCGGACTGCGCGCCTAGAACCGCTAGACCACCGCGGCTCCACTGAATAAATCCAGCTCTCGACAGTGAATATCTTTGGGAGAATCGGTGAAGACGTCTGAGATGCGACAAAAAAATTGTCAACGATATCTCACGCTTCACTTTCCTACCAGATTGTCTTTACGATAGATTGTCGTCATGTCACGTAACTTGCAAAAGAAATTGCGTAAGTTTTTCTACATCAGCGTCTACGTCTACATAAATACTGCAGGAGCCATTGTATGTTGCGTGACGGACGGAACCCTTTACTAATACTACTGCTAGTCATTACTGTCGTATCTGCTCACAAATAGAGCGAGTTGAAACACGTCCATCTATACGCCCCGTATGAGACCTAATTTTTCTTATCCTCGTGATCCTTCCGTCAGACTTACGTTGCCGGCAGCAGAATCGTGAATCGTTCTGCATTCACCCCCAAGTGCCGGTCCTCTGAATTAACTCAGTAGTGTTCCTCGAAAAGAACATCGCTTTCCCTCCTGGGTTCCCGTTTGAGTTCCTGAAGCCTCTCCGTAACATTTGCGTGTTGTTCGAACCCACCGGTAACAAATCCAGCAGCTCGCTTCTGAGTTGCTTCGATGTCTTCATTTAATCCTACCTACTGTGCATCCCAAATTCCCGAGCAGTATTCAAGAATGGGTCGTACCAGCGTCCCATACGCGGTCTCCTTTACAGATGACTCACACTTTCGTAAAATTCACCCAGAAAACAGAAGTCAACCTTTCGCTTTCCTTACATGCTCGTTCCCTTTCATATAACTTTGCAACGTTACGTCTAGATGTTTAATAGACGTTTTTATGCCAAGCAGCTCACTACTAATGCTGCAGGCGATTACGGGTTTGCGGGTTTGTTTCTCTTACTCGCCTGCATTAACCTGCCCCATTTTTTAGAGCTCATCACGCCGTCTAGAAATTTGGGTAACTCGTCTCGTATCCTCCTACAGTCACTCAACGACCACACCTCCCGTACACCACAGCATCATCGGCGGAGAGCCGCAGACAGCTGTTTACCCTGTCGTCCAGACCATTTTTATATATTAAAAATAGCAGCTGTCCTATCACACTTTCCGGAACACTCCTAATGATACCCTCGTCTTTGATGAACACTCGCAGAGGAGGGCTACATACTATATTTTGTTATTTAAGAAATCTTCGAGCCACTCACAGTTTTCGGAACCTACACCTCACGCTAGTACCTTCGTTAACGGTCTTCAGTGGGGCACGGTGTCAGATGATTTTCGAGAAAACTAGGAATATGAAATTTGCCTCTTGCCGTTCATCTGTAGTACGCTGGATATCATGTGAGAAAAGGGCAATCCGTGTTTCACACGAGAAATGCTTACTAAAACCGTTCTGATTCGTGGATATGGGCCTAACTGTCTCAAGGAACTTTATTATCTTTAAATGCGAACATTTTAGGTTAGACTTTACCATGACTATTATTGACATTAAATGAAACAACAAGTTTACTGTTACCAGTCACTGTTTACTTATCTTTACGACGCGTTTCAAAGCTTTAAGTCTCCATCATCAGGCGGATTTACATTTGTTAATATGACATTTATGTGTGTTTTGTGTTACGATTTTTGGAGGAACTTGTGGCACTGTGTCCAGTGGTCACGGGTTCCTTTCACAGTCGTAACACATCACATGTATACTGTCATATTTTACCCTCGCTGTGGTCTGCCGTTATCACGCTAAAGGGAATGGTGCTCCATGTGTGAAAGAACCTTCGAATTCGGAACTCAGTTGCAGCAGTTTCTCACACACTGAGGGAGTTACCTTATACACAACCTTAGCGGCAGAGGGCTGCAAATATGTAGACATGAAGAATAAAGGTGTAGAACGTTCATTAAGTCTGTTTTATTTAAAAAGCTTCAAGCTTTTCACGTACACAATTTGGAGGCATAACACCACGCCATCGTATTTAAACATCAACGTGAAATGATATGGAAATTCCGGCTAGCCCATTGCATGCTCATTTACGACATTAGATTTCGAATACAAGTCGTAAACCTTCTAGCCACTTTGTGACAGTGCATTTGATTCCACTTGTAGTCCTGAATTGTTCTGATAATTTCACTTGTCATTCCCTTTCCATTTTGCCAAAAAATTTCTTCTAACAATTTTCAGCTCCACTGAACGAAACGGAAAATAATGAACTAGAGTGTACTGGTCTGCGCTGCAGTTAGGAATATCAGTTCACACCGCCACTGCATCGCAAGATACGTGCAAAACTATTGAGATAATGAGACGCTGCCGGCAAGAATCTTCCTCATGGTATAAAACGGAGGTTTCTGCGGCTCATGACGGAACACTTTCTTTTCTCTCTGTTTTCTTAGTCTTTTTTTTAATTTATTGGCTTTCTGGACGTGCCCACACAGCCAGCTCAAGAGTGCAGTCACTTACGACGATAAAAACGTAAGAACAACACGAGACCCAGTTCCGAGGGGAGAAAATCTCCAAAATCTCCGACCCGGCTTGGAATGGAACCCGGACCCCTTCTATCAGCAAGCAGCCACGGCAAGAGCGCAGTTACCGAGGCGAACGACGCAACGTTAAAGGTAAGAATAGTTGCCACTTATGTGGATACAACATTCTTGGAGTCGAAAAATTAAATTTTCTCTCTCAGTGTCTTGTCTTATATGAGGATTAGGTAGAATAAGTCATCGAAGTGGAAAGGGAATGACAAGTGAAACTACAGAACAGTTGAGGACCACAAGTGGAAACAAATGCACTGTCGCAGAGTTGCCAGACTCCTAACGAATTGTATTCGAAATCGAATGTCGTAAGTGAAACACTGAAAAATGGTTCACATGGCTCTGAGCACTGTGGAACTTAACATCTGAGGTCATCAGTCCCCTAGAACTCAGAACTACTTAAATCTAACCAACCTAAGGACGCTACACACATCCATACCCGAGGCAGGATTCGAACCTACGACTGTAGCGGTCGCGCGGTTCCACACTGAAGCGCCTAGAACCGTTCGACCACAACGGCCGGCTCCTGCGAGTGAACGATTTTTAATAATAACAGCAACAACTAAAACTAACAACGAATATTGTTTATCGTATTACGGAAGGAGATCGACGATTAAAAACACAAATAAATAAATATAGACTGGTCCTACAGATGGTTTTTCTTTATGAATGCCTTTCTGGCTATTTGCATAGCATGGTGCCACAGAGCGAACATGTCACTGCTACGTTTAGCTCCTTGCCAACGATTTAACGGTAGGTAATGCAGACTCTTCACAACATGAAACGAAAAACCAGTTAAAATTGAAGTGTGGAATGAGCGTCCTTCGATTACAGTCTCAATGTGGTATAAAAGTGATGACCATACAGATTGCTTAACAGCGTTAAAAGAGAAAATTTAGATAATTTAGCAGGATCACTCAGAACCAGTCCCGAAAGCAGTAAAGGATCGCGAGCCGACAAACATCGTCAGCAATACTGGCAAATCTTATCTGCCCAGGCAATATGAAGAACTTCAAGGACAGGTCGTAGTGTCCACAGTCTGCTCCCAATACTGGCAAATCTTATCTGCCCAGGCAATATGAAGAACTTCAAGGACGGGTCGTAGTGTCCACAGTCTGCTCCAGCCAACCCACAGTGGTGCTGCAGAACCAAACGTCGATCAAAGGGACGGCTTCAAACCGACAGCAGATTATGCTAATGAAAAACGCAGTGTTGCTCACTTATCCTGTTCGGCTTGTGGTGAAAGCATATTTTAACGAAACTTGTCCAAAACGTTCAGAAACAGTAAGAGACTATCCATGAGCATTGCGAGATTTAATGTTTAGTTCGTGTGAAGCGAATGCACCCGACTGGAGCTCAACGTCAATGTTTGGAGATGGTGGCACTAGGAAATAGAGCAAAAGGGTGGCCTAGGAAGAGATGGGCACGCCAGGCTAATGAAGACCTCAAGAGGAGGAGAGTGACGTAGGATGCGGTGGAGAAGGAAAAGCTACACCAGGGTAGCAATCAATGGAGGCCTATCGCTCAGTTCCCATCCAGCTTGCTGGAAGGAAATCTTTATGGGATATGTGAAAATCGCACCCAGTGAAAATCGCACCCAGCCAGGTATCTCCGAAATTCGCATCCAGTTTTGCTGGAAGCTACCTGCTAAAGGGCAGAGCCCACCTGTGCCCCCGGGAGTTGTCAACCACCGGAAACGGTCCCTGTACACCACGGCCTACCTACACTTGGGAAGTCCACTCAAGCGACTGACCGCCTAGCTCAGGGGCGGGCAAACGTTGCACGCGGCTCATGAGCGCACAGCGCTGCACGTGTGCTGCTCGCTTGCAGGCGTCGATCGGGGCTGTGGCGACAGCCGACAGGTTGCGGCAGTGTAGTGCCAGGCTAAGCTGCGGACGTTGATGCGAAGCGAGCACTATGTAGTGAACGTTGTATTTCAAGAAACGGAGAAGTGGAGATTTGCTATCTTTTAAAAAGTAATGGGAGAATCATTTTTTCTTTGTGCAAAAACGCGAAAATTCGAAATGTTTAATATGTGGCAGTATTCTCGCTGGTCAACGGACGTTTAGTATTGAAGGCCATTATAATAAATTTCACAAGGACGAGTACAATTTGTTGTCGGATTCTGAGCGGATGGGGAATTGACTGAGCTTAAGAAGAGCGATATGACGATACCAGATGAATCTGTCGTAGTTGGCCGGCCGCTGTGGCCGAGCGGTTCTAGACACTACAGTCTGGAACCGCGCGACCGCTATGGTCGCAGGTTCGAATCCTGCCTCTGGCATGGATGTGTGTGATGTCCTTAGGTTAGTTAGGTTTAAGTAGTTCTAAGTTGTAGGGGACTGATGTCTACAGCAGTTAAGTCCCATAGTGCTCAGAGCCATTTGAATTTGTCGTAGTTGCTGTTGTCACGAGAGATCTGCGACTTTCGCTCGTCATGTCTCTCATCTAACTGATTTAACATTTTATGGAGCACTGTTTTCAAGTTTTCAATACGACAACAATAATAGCCCAGCGGTATGTGCGAGTTATAAGACTGCGCTTAATATAGCGAGAGCTGGAAAACTTTTTGGTGAATTAATAAGTCTCGGTTAAGAGCAAACATCAGTGATGAAAATTTATGTAACTGTTTGTGTTTGTCTGTATGTAGAAATTTTGTTCCAGATATTAAACGTATTGTAAACACCTGTGATAATTAAATAAAACGTATCGTAGGTAATAGGTACTCTTTCAAACCACGATTCCTTTCAAGCACTCCTACTAACCTTATTCATACACTCAGTAAAGAAAGCTAGGAAACAAAACGCATTACAGAGGAAGCTATGGTGGGGATGGGAGATAAGCGGGTGGCCAGCTTGCCCCTCTGTGCACGCGGAACACCTGTCAATTGCACGCGTGCAAGTGCACCGCACATGTGCAGGATTCCTGCCCGCCCCTGGCCTAGCTAGTCATTGTCAGTGTGTGTCTAACTTCCGGAGTGTTCATCTCGTTGGCCTCGTGTCTATGTGTGCTTATACGCTCGATGTGGAACTGTCAACAACCACCCAGTGTAAACCATGTGCCCACTATGATGGTCACACATAGGTCGTAAAAGGAACCAAAGCAGATGTGACCGTGATATGGCGCTGTTCGAAACATAGAACAACATATTGCCGAGGAATGCTTCGGACTAAACGCTGTATCGTGCTTAGTTGAAACGAGCATCGATCTTCTGCACCAGATGACCTGGCCAAATCACATGGCAATTATAAAGAGCCATAAACGCGAGAAGAAGTTGATATTCAAGCAGAGTTACTAACCATGAATAACGGCAGCAGTTTTCTCTTAAGTAATGACAGCTTTGGAGACAAGATCACAGTTTTTAGCGGAAAAGCAGGAAGGGAGGCTCTAAAGACTAAACAACACTTTTTATCGATGGGATCCTCAAATGCTGTAGCAGAAGTAATTTTCAAAAATATACGCTGTTCATGCAGACTTCGGAAGTTCAAAGTAAGAAACGAACATCTATCGAATGGCTTTTGCATTCTTACCAAACAAAAGAACAGAAACATATACCCGTCTTTCGCGTAATGTTATGGATAGTGTGCCACAATGGAAACCTAATATCGTCACCGTTGATTTCGAATCAGCTGCGATTTCTGCGCTAAAAGTTGTAATCCCGTCGGTTCAAGTGCATGCCTGCCATTTCCATGTGAAGAAATCTTTCTGGATGAAAGTATATGACTTGGGACGTACTTGTGAATACACAGAAAACGAAGAACTAAGGCTGCAAATTCGCATGTGTGCTGCTGTGGCGTTCCTTCGACCTGAGGATGTCTGCGATGGCTGGTTTGTGATACATTCATAAGCACCGGATATCGCCAAGGTTGCTCAGTTTTTCAGCTATTTTGTAGACAGGCGGTTGGAAAATGATGAAAACCCGATCAGTCTGGAACTGCTACGGACGGAGACATTATCACTAACGCTGCAGACGGTTGGCACAACAAAATTAATAATCTTCTCGGAAAACCGAATCCTAAAACTAAAGACGTGATCGAGTGTATGAATACAGAAGCAGAGAACTCGGAATGAGTCTGAATTAAGTATAGAAGTCAAATGAAAGAAAATAACTTACACGAGACTTGATGAAAGGCTGGAAAAGGCAGTAGGAAAGCAATCACTTATGTCTAAAAATTTGAATGAAGCCATATGTTACTGTTGGACGATACATAAGACAGTAAAAAATGTAAATATTCATACTAACTTACAAATTTATAAATAAAATATAAAATTTAAAAAATTAAATACAAAAAGTTAAAAATATGAAAAATTCAGAAAACTGATTTTAAACATGCCTGTTAGTCTTGCCATTTAGCCAAACCAAAGCCTGGATGAAGTGTGATGGGAGTCTGTTTATTACGAAAAATCCATAGACACAGAATTATCACTTCCTATAAGAAACGATGTTTCATGTATGGAGTACCACGATTGACTGCGTGATATTTTTTATATTTTCTCTCTGACGCAGTCACAAAATTTTCACATATGTCCTGTATCGGCCAATGTCGTCCATGTCCAGAAACAATGTAAAACATATATATAAAATTACAAACATATAATTTAAAAGTCGTAACTCTTCTATTTGTCAAAAGCGTAATTTAAAATACACATAACATGGGTCATAACTACGGATGGTATATCACGTACATGGAATGTAAAGTACCGAAAGGTGAATTAAGAGAACTAGAAAAAATTCTAGGTCCTGAGAAAAACAATGAAAATACGAGGATTAATAGGAGAAATAAAGATCTATACAAAAATTCAGGATAGATCACGGATATTGGAGGAGACGGCTAAAATTTTATGGACATCTAAAAAGAATGGAAGAAACACGGATTACAAAGAAGATTTTTTAATTACATTATTAAGCTTAAGAAAACTGTAGGATGGATAGAAGCAGTAAAGAAAGATGCCAACAAAATAGGTGTTACAGAAGAAATAATACGTGACAGGTATCACTTCAGGCTACTGATAGGAAACGCAAACTATGAAGAAGATTAGCCAAAAACTTGTCCCAAGAGAGTGTGGACAGTTGAGAAAAGACTAGCAGTATAGAAAAGGAAGGAGTACTGGGAAGAAAGGAATAAAATGAAAAACCATAAGTCTTAAATTGTATGCGGTCCATAGCTGGTCAAATTCATGAAAAAAATGTGCGAAGACGAAGACGCCCTGTACAAGGTATGACCGTATGTAGAGCTAGGTGCGACGTGAGAAACCGTGTACAGCTAATTTCACCTATATTCGTGACTAACCCTGGACTTTTAGTTAGTATGACAATGCGTGTTAGGTACATTAAATGTACCATATGCTGATACACGGCTGTGGACCATGTTTTACTTTCTGTTTATTTTAAAGTATTCTTTGTGAAGTAGAAGTGGTTATATCTTTAAATTGTGTTTGTAAATTAGTTTTTCTGTTTTCGAAGATATAGGAATCAGTAAAAATAATCCAACAGAAGAACTAATAACTTCACATAACAAATAATGTGGTATTACGAAAATTATTCGATCATTACTAATCCCCTTCACCTGTAAACCTCGTTAAAGTACTTTACATGGACTGTAAAAATTGGCTATTGCTGACAATATAGGCCAGCAATGTTGTCTGGCAATATCCTTGCCACACGAATTACAACCAATGTACGGCAAATAGCCGGGCTCTGTTGCCCGGTAATGCTTGCGGCAAAACATTTCCGGGCCAAATGAGCCACATCAGCAACGCTATGGTCGCATAATGATACTGGACGTGAGTGGAGATCTCCTCCATTTGCATTCTACAAGGAAAAAAATTAGCAAGAACAAAAGAAACAGGGCATCATGGATGCGTTCTTTTATAAAGCACACGAACTGCTTCCGAAACTATCGCTTGTTGACTGATACGGGGAACATATCTTTTCCAGAATGCTAAAATCCGATTTCGAATATATCGTTTAAAGGTAATTCGTCCGAAAATTGGTAAAACCAATACCACTATTATCTACTATTTAAGAGTTGAAACCGTTCGGTTTTCGACTAGTGGGGGTTGATACAGAGGTCTGATATTCCTCTTTCAATAGCTGAAAATTCATTTTTAAAATACAGATTTAAAAGTTTACATCACAGCTGTTAGTTATTTAGTGTGGGCTTACTAGTTTCGGGCTTCGCCTATTTTCTGATGCAGCCTGTTACAGAGAATAAAATTTGTAAGACGTCGATGCGTCGAATCTGGATAATAAATGTAGCCTATCAGTAATAATGGGGTTCATATGCTAACTACAGTACTTACGTGTTTTGTATTTAGGATGTGTCCACAGCTCGTGGTCTTGCGGTAGCGTTCTCGGTTCCCGCGCACGAGGTCCGGGGTTTGATTGTCGGCGGGGTCAGGGATTTTCTCTGCCTGAAGCTGACTGTGTGCTGTGTGCCCTTCATCATCATTGACTCGCAAGTCGCCGAAGTGGCATCAACAAAAAAGGACTTGCAATATGGCGGCCTAACTCCTCCGCATTAGGACTCCCGGCCAACAATGTCATACGCTCATTTCATTATTTTGGATGTGTTTGTGCGGACGATTCTGTTTTTTCAATGACACTCACACGTATCTCAGATATGCATTAAAATACGTCACAATTGTAGTTACACCTTACTGTATTATGTAAACATATCTAAATAAGCCGGCCACTGTGGAGAAAATATAAAAACGCAGTAAACGAAGCAGGCAAAAGAGAATACAAACGTCTCAAAAATGAGATCGACAGGAAGTGCAAAATGGCTAAGCAGGTATGGCCAGAGGACAAATGTAAGGATGTAGAGGCTTATCTCACTAGGGGTAAGAAGAGCAAGATGTATGAGACAGGCGAAATACCCTCAGACCTCAAGAAGAATATAATAATTCCAATCGCAAAGAAAGCAAATGTTGACAGTTTAATAAGTCACAGCTGCAAAATACTAACGCGAATTCTGTACAGACGAATGGAAAAACTGGTAGAAGACGATCTCGGCGGAGATCAGTTTGGATTCCGCAGAAATGTTGGAACACGTGAGGCAATACTCACCCTACGACTTATCTTAGAAAATAGATTAAGGAAAGGCAAACCCACGTTTCTAGCATTTGTAGACTTAGAGAAAGCTTTTGACAATGTTGACTGGAATACTCTCTTTCTGAAGGTGGCAAGGGTAAAATACAGGTAGCAAAAGGCTATTTACAATTTGTACAGAAACCAGATGGCAGTTATAAGAGTCGAGGGGCATGAAAGGGAAGCAGCGGTTGGGAATGGGGTGAGACAGGGTTGTAGCCTCTCCCCGATGTTATTCAGTCTGTATATTGAGCAAGCAGTAAAGGAAACAAAAGAAAAATTCGGAGTAGGTATTAAAGTCCATGGAGAAGAAACAAAAACGTTGAGGTTCGCCGATGACATTGTAATTCTGTCAGAGACTGCAAAAGACTTGAAAGAACAGTTGAACGGAATGAACAGTGTCTTGAAAGGAGGATATAAGATGAACATCAACGAAAGCAAAACGAGGATAATGGAATGTAGTCGAATTAAGTCGGGTGATGCTCAGGGAATTAGGTTAGGAAATGAGACACCTAAAGTAGTAAAGGAGTTTTGCTATTTGGGGAGCAAAATAACTGATGATGGTCGAAGTAGAGAGGATATAAAATGTAGACTGGCAATGGCACGGAAAGCGTTTCTGAAGAAGAGACATTTGTTAACATCGAGAAATGTGGTGCTACAGAAGAATGCTGAAGATTAGATGGGTAGGTAACATAACTAATGAGGAGGTTTTGAACAGAATTGGGGAGAAGAGGAGCTTGTGGCACACTTACTGGGAGATGAAGAAGCTTGCACAGGATAGAGTAGCATGGAGAGCTGCATCAAACCAGTCTCAGAACTGAAGACAACAACAACAACATCGCAATTTTGACAGTAACACACTCGACACCATTATTTATAAAGTTGCCAATACATGACGATTGATCATCAAATACGCGACTACAAATCATTCACAGAAACCTTCAAGAGTACCTTCATCAGCATATGAATGGCAATCTATACAGTGATCATTATAACAGCTGTTTATTTCACTGAAATAAAAAGTAAACAATATATTTGCTTTCAAATGGTGCTGGAAGGAAATGAAATATTTATTGTACAACTGTGATGTGACGAGACACTGTTTTACACTGGATATAGTTATATTGCACACACGTTAAAATAATACGGTGCAGTAAGGTGTAAATACATTTGTGATATCTTCGAACGCAGATCTGAGACATATTCAAGTGTGATGATATAAATAGAACGGTCCATATCAAAGACATCCTAAAGACAAAATACGTAAATATATACTATATTTATAACACCTTTATTATCTACAATCAACGCATCCACTCGTAACAAATTTTGTTCTGTGTAAGAAGTGGCTTGTGAAAATGGTCGAAGTCCGAAACTAGTGAACCAGCAGTAAATAATTAGTTAGCAACTTTGTTGTGAATGTTTGAAAATGGCTTTTCTCCCATATGTTTAAGCTGCCAGACTCGATGCACCAAAAATTTTATATCTTTAAAGTTCAGTTCTCATCTGTGTGCTTCTTGGTATAAGGCATTTGCAATGCTTTGGCGAAAGGCCTCAAAGAATTTATTGAAGTAGTAGACCAGAGTAATGGGATGTGCAAATTAATAACCGTTGACAATTTGATGTACATTTAAAACACATGATGAAACTTCAAAAACGTTCAAGCGTCTTAATAACCGATGTAGAATGAAATTTATGTTTGGTTCTGCAGATCTTCTAAAACGTTAACAATGATAACGTCCTTTCTCAGAATTCGCTCTTTGTATACGTTACTTCCTGTTACTTTCGGTCTAGTTGTAGATGTATTTATCACGTTCACGGGTTTCTCTTTGGTTGTCTCTTTTGGCCAATTTTACATACCTGCATCAGCTTCTGTATTCTTGGAGAAGTGGTTCGTGTAATTCACAAGGCAAACTTAGTCTCCAAGAAAGAAATAATGCTGTTTCACGTGACTTGGCACAGCAGCAGTGTCGGCTGAGAAAGAAGAATCGAGGCTGAGAGTGAGGGCAACACATACAGACAAGAACTGAGACGGATTTGACCTGCGCATTGACGCATTGCAGCAGTGTTGCTGGCAACACTATTACGGCCACACATTGCCATAAAAGAAGACCTTCGGCTCCCCTACATGCAGAGCGCCTATTCTACCTGCCTGGCGGAGATCGGAAAGAGGGATTAGAGGACCTTTCCTCGACCTTTTCTGTGTGCGAATTTCGCTGCTTGCGAATTTCACTGGATGTGAATTTCAGGACACCATCCTTACTATGGTGACGACAACCCACTGTTCATATCAAATGGACTGTATCTACACTCCTGGAAATGGAAAAAAAGAATACATTGACACCGGTGTGTCAGACCCACCATACTTGCTCCGGACACTGCGAGAGGGCTGTACAAGCAATAATCACACGCACGGCACAGCGGACACACCAGGAACCGCGGTGTTGGCCGTCGAATGGCGCTAGCTGCGCAGCATTTGTGCACCGCCGCCGTCAGTGTCAGCCAGTTTGCCGTGGCATACGGTGCTCCATCGCAGTCTTTAACACTGGTAGCATGCCGCGACAGCGTGGACGTGAACCGTATGTGCAGTTGACGGACTTTGAGAGAGGGCGTATAGTGGGCATGCGGGAGGCCGGGTGGACGTACCGCCGAATTGCTCAACACGTGGGGCGTGAGGTCTCCACAGTACATCGATGTTGTCGCCAGTGGTCGGCGGAAGGTGCACGTGCCCGTCGACCTGGGACCGGACCGCAGCGACGCACGGATGCACGCCAAGATCGTAGGATCCTACGCACTGCCGTAGGGGACCGCACCGCCACTTCCCAGCAAATTAGGCACACTGTTGCTCCTGAGGTATCGGCGAGGACCATTCGCAACCGTCTCCATGAAGCTGGGCTACGGTCCCGCACACCGTTAGGCCGTCTTCCGCTCACGCCCCAACATCGTGCAGCCCGCCTCCAGTGGTGTCGCGACAGGCGTGAATGGAGGGACGAATGGAGACGTATCGTCTTCAGCGATGAGAGTCGCTTCTGCCTTGGTGCCAATGATGGTCGTATGCGTGTTTGGCTCCGTGCAGGTGAGCGCCACAATCAGGACTGCATACGACCGAGGCACACAGGGCCAACACCCGGCATCATGGTGTGGGGAGCGATCTCCTACACTGGCCGTACACCACTGGTGATCGTCGAGGGGACACTGAATAGTGCACGGTACATCCAAACCGTCATCGAACCCATCATTCTACCATTCCTAGACCGGCAAGGGAACTTGCTGTTCCAACAGGACAATGCACGTCCGCATGTATCCCGTGCCACCCAACGTGCTCTAGAAGGTGTAAGTCAACTACCCTGGCCAGCAAGATCTCCGGATCTGTCCCCCATTGAGCATGTTTGGGACTGGATGAAGCGTCGTCTCACGTGGTCTGCACGTCCAGCACGAACGCTGGTCCAACTGAGGCGCCAGGTGGAAATGGCATGGCAAGCCGTTCCACAGGACTACATCCAGCATCTCTACGATCGTCTCCATGGGAGAATAGCAGCCTGCATTGCTGCGAAAGGTGGATATACACTGTACTAGTGCCGACATTGTGCATGCTCTGTTGCCAGTGTCTATGTGCCTGTGGTTCTGTCAGTGCGATCATGTGATGTATCTGACCCTAGGAATGTGTCAATAAAGTTTCCCCTTCCTGGGACAATGAATTCACGGTGTTCTTATTTCAATTTCCAGGAGTGTACATACTACTACACTATCAGGAATACCATCAAAATGTGGAAGTATGGATGGTAGACTAATACCTCGATGCTAGGGAGTAATAAATCAAACTGTGGACTCACAAGAAAAGATCTGAATGTTTGAGTACTGAAGCAGGAAAAAAACGGATCATATAGGCAAATGAGCATTGAGGACTTCCACACGTATTTCGCTTCCAGATCATCCTTAGGTAATGCATACTAACAAGCTTGTTCTTTGCTTTCGCAATTTTTCATATCATCTTCGATACAACCACAATGAACAAAATATAGATTCATCTCGCTGACAGTCACTTCGAATTTGTTCAGATACTTTCTCGTATTGTGTTAGTGATGTAGCTTAGCTCACGAAGTGGATGACTATGGCTCAGCTGTGATGTCACAGGGAGGATTAAGATTCGTCACCCACTTGTGGCAATTAGCAGATCTATTAAAGTAGTAACGAAAGGAAGCGATAAGACACAGCTTTTGCAGCAAAACTGGGACTAATTTCGAAAGCAGCTACCGTTTTGCGCAGTGAGCACTTTACAACAGCGCCGAATAGGCGTTGCTGCAACACTTTCTCATCATCAGAGATAGCTAGTAACGTGAATGATGGGAGTAGGGATGTCTTATGCATAAAACGACCTTTCTGGAATCAAAACGCTTATGAACTCAATGTCAAATCTTACGTGAGAATAAAATGTTTCATTAAGACAACAACAGGTCAAGCGAATTTAGCAGGATAAATCAGACCCAAATCCACAAATCACTGTTACTCGTATAACAACAGAGTTACCAACCAGTCACTACAACGTTGCAACCTCTTGAGCAATATCAGCGTGGCCATATTATTTGTCCCATGTCGTGATCGACGCGGACTTTGAGGCCGCTTATAGACCACGAATATTACAGATTGTGTTGCGAGGCCTGGAGCCCAAATCTGGACAATAACAATCTTCTTTGTTTCGATTACATCCATGCTATATAAGAGTGTGACTCTGCACCGTATGGTGCGTGTGTGTGTGTGTGTGTGTGTGTGTGTGTGTGTGTGTGTGTCCTAATAGCAGAATGCGCATGCATGACTATATGTTCTGATTGCCGTTAACAATTACGTCCTACATAACCAGACGAACAGTGGAACAAAACGAACCAGGATTTTAGTAGCGCTTTTGGATTAGAATGTTATGTCTGTGGACATCAATGACTGCATTAATAGAGGAAATATAGTAAATCGTAAAACTAATTACCAATTTGTGATATTTTAAAATCGGGTAATTTCTGCGGACCAGTTCGAAACTTTTTCTAAAAGTTAAGCTGTTTTTCTCCCTGGAGCTGATACAGTAGCGACGTGGAAGCCGATATTCATTTAACGTTCCATTATGCCAGCAAATGAATGCAGATAGCTGAAAAATACTGTCTTCATATTGGAGCAGTGTTATATTTAATTATTTTCGTATTGCCTTTGGTATTGGGTTACACCTCTCTTAATTAAGCAGCAGAAAACGCGAAAGGTAGAGCTAATTAATTTCGTTTCAAGCTTCACAACCGCCGGAGCTCTGGACTGCTGACAGAAACCTAACCGGCCACGTAAAGAAAACGTAATGCGGAAAAGGAGGTAGGCCCCGTCGAGAAAGTACCGTCCACCGTAATTAGAGAAAAAAGATCCGAATTTCAGCTATGTGCAGGAATACAACGGAAATAAAATAATACTTAGAGAGAGTAAGTAACGATGATATATCTGTAATTAAATCCATTTGCACTTTCATTAAGTGAAGACTAGTAAAAGGCAGCCAGTGCCGTGGACTCAATGACTAAGAAATAGCTTGAGTGTATCGACGAGGTAAAAACGAAGAAAGCTGCCAAACGGCACACATTTTGTAGTGAGAAGATATTCGGAACCCGTTTGAGATATTCATTCTGGCGGCATTACGACATGTACTGAAGCTGAAAAAATTTAGGGATTGAATGAGTACGAATGCAGTGAGCAACTTGCCCGTAAAAGTGCAGAATCTGTGGCATACAATTCACTAGTCCGAATAGCAGTGCATAAATAATGGATGTATCGTCAGAAAAGTACCTAAGAACCAATCACGAAACTCATGAATTGTTTAGCATTATCGTTCTGAAAATGCTATCCAAGCCAAGTTTTCTTCACCTAAGAAGAAGTCACTGGATGCTATGTCGGGAGAACACCGGGGATGGGACAAAATTTGATAGCCCTGCATGTTTGACCACGTCATGTGCAGAACAAGCTGAGACGTTAACGTGGAGAAAAAATATCACAAAAAAGCTCTCGGACAGTGAGGTATCATCGATCATCGGTAACTTCACGCCAGCAAACGACCACCTCAAAGATGCAACATATTAACCTATCGTTATCGGCGGCGACAATACTGACTAGGCTTAAGTCATGTGGCTCGGAATTGCGTAGCGCCATCACAACGCAACGGTTATGAAATACCTCAAATTGGTTCAAATGGCTCTGAGCACTATGGGACTTAACTGCTGTGGTCATCAGTCCCCTAGAACTTAGAACTACTTAAACCTAACTGACCTAAGGACATCACAAACATTCATGCCCGAGGCAGGATTCGAACCTGCGACCGTAGCGGTCACGCGACTCCAGATTTTAGCGCCTAGAACCGCTTGGCCACTCCGGCCGGCTGCTATGAAATACCGCCGCATGGGACAAACCATGAGTTTTACTTCTGCTTCCGGTGGATGGAGTCGCTGAGCTCTCACTCTGCCGAGCTTAGGTCAGACTACACTGAGTGTTGAGCTGTGTCATGTGGACAAAAGCTAGTAATAGTTGCACTTAAACAACATTCAGAGTTAGAGAACCATAGATTTGCTGTCTCTTCCATCCCGGTGTTTTCGGCTGCTTCTTTGTGTCCTAGTGACAACCAAGAATTATATATATATTCTCTCCAGTCACAATAATAAGACCACCTGTCGAAACCTTGAATAACCACAGTGCGGGCCACTACGAGATGTGCAGGAAGAGCGTCATTGAAGTTCTGGAGCGTACTGACAGGGACGTGCAGTCAATCCAACTCCAGTACCATGGTTAGCCTGGGTTCAAGATCCATGGCGCGAACAATCTGATCGTGGTGGTCCCACAGTATCTCGAATGGATTTTAAATGCGGGGAGTATGCTGGCCAGGAGAGTATTTTTAACTCATCCTGGTGTTCTTCGAGCCTCACACTTACACTGCGAGTTCTGTACCACGTTGCATTGTAATAATGGTAGATGACATGGTGCAAAAGAAAAAACTGCATGTACATGTAGTCATGGCCTCAAGCTTAGGTGCATTCTTGTGGTGATCCATTGTGCCTTCCAGACTGGCGAGATCACCCTGAGAATGCTCCCCAGCCTGGGCCATTCGAAGGATGTTGCAAGGTGTTTGCTTTCAGACGATTCACGCCATACGCACCAGATGCTATCTGTCCGAGGGAGCATAAAATGTGATTCATCTGGGAAAGCCACCTGTCGGTACTCAGTGGACGCCAATCTTCGTTATTGACGTTCAGATTTCAACGTCCGCCACCGATAAACAGCATAGGTGCAACAAATAGACATCTGCGTCGGGGCCCCTTAAGCAGGGACTTTCGTTGGAAGGTCGTTGAGGAGACACAGTTGGCATCCAACTGGTTCATCTGCCGGTCAGTTGGACAACAATTGCACGTCTATTCGCCCATACACATCTCCGGAATTGTGGTTCATCTCTGTTATATAGGGCCCGTGGTCACCGCATTTGCTTCATCGGCGAATTTGGATAGCGCCATTTTGTCGGCCGGAGTGGCCGTGCGGTTCTAGGCGCTACAGTCTGGAACCGAGCGACCGCTACGGTCGCAGGTTCGAATCCTGGCTCGGGCATGAATGTGTGTGATGTTCAAATGGCTCTGAGCACTATGGGACTTAACATCTGTGGTCATCAGTCCCCTAGAACTTAGAACAACTTAAACCTAACTAACCTAAGGACATCACACACATCCATGCCCGAGGCAGGATTCGAACCTGCGACCGTAGCAGTCGCGCGGGTCCAGACTGAGCGCCTAGAACCGCTAGACCACCGCGGCCGGCTGCGTGTGATGTCCTTAGGGTAGTTAGGTTTAATTAGTTCTAAGTCCTAGGCGACTGATGACCTCAGAAGTTAAGTCGCATAGTGCTTAGAGCCATTTGAACCATTTTATTTTAACCACGGCGGGAAGCGAACAATTTACAAACTTAGCCGTTTCGTAACTCTTTTGGACGTTAGATAAATCCGTACGTTTCCGCATTACGATAACGAGTGTAGTGTTTCCGCCTCTCTCTCCCCCCCCCCCCCCCCCCCCCCGACACACTTTATACACGCTGCACTCCAGCACTGCTAGATATCAGATGCCCTCTGTGAGTGGTTATTGAACGCTGATGTCGGCCGTAATTGATGGTTATACTAATGTGACTGGAAGGAGATAGGAGAGGTATAATGTATAAGTGCTCTACTATTGCTAAAGAAAGAGCTTATAATATCGAACGCGTGATAATCAATTGCCTGCCCTCTGTGTCCCACTGCGTGTAAAGAAGGAGAATACATGAAACGGAATCCCGCTACGTTTCGTTTTTACAGCCTACCTTTGTATCAACAGCAAATGGTCTAACGGAAGAAGAATTCGTCATCAAGAAACGGCTGACAGCGACTTAGTGTGAAGAGTTCAGTGATATTACCATCCTCATGAGAATCAACGGCAAACCTGTGACAACATAGTTCATGTCTACATACCGCTTGATAAGGGAACATGAGCAGAAAGAAGAAGTGCGTGGATTGGGCAACGCTTTATAAAGGTTGATGAAAATCTAGTAGTGGTAGTAGGTGATGGATTAGGTGAAATAGTTACTGGAGAATTTATGCCAGGTAATAAGAGTGACAGAAGGAACACTGAGGTACGTAATAAATATCGGCTAATAGTAGTGAATACAACGTCCAACAATCACAAGAGAAGGGGTGTACATGGAAACGGACTGGAGACACGAGAAGATTGCAGCTGAATTACATCATGGAGAAACTGAGATTCTGAAATCAGGTAGTGGATTGTAAGGTGTACACAGGGGCAGATATAGCTCCAGATGACAATTAAGTAATAATGTAGATTCGCTGAAATTTGAGAGTGTGATTGGGAATAATCATTGAGGGAAGAAGTGGGATAATCAAAAAAAAAAAAAAAAAATGGCTCTGAGCACTATGGCACTTAAAAGCTCAGGTCATCAGTCCACTAGAACTTAGAACTACTTAAACCTAACTAAGCTAAGGATATCACACACATTCATGCCCGAGGTATGATTCGAACCTGCGACTGTAACAGTCGCGCGGTTCCGGACTGAAGCGTCTAGAACCGCTCGGCCACAACGGCCAGCGGCCACAATTACACCTGTGCCCATTTTTACACCTTTTCCTTATACACCGAAGGAACAACAAAGGGAATAAGAGAAAGATTCTGAGATTAAACTTCAGAGGGAAAGATTATCAGCGATAAGATTCGCTTATGGTTTTGCTATCCTCAATAAAAGCGAAAAAGAACAACAGAACTTGCAAACGGAATGAAAATTTGGATGAGCACAGATTATGGATTAACGATAAACAGAAGACAGATCGAAGTAATCTACATCTACATCTACATCTACATTGATACTCCGCAAGCCACCCAACGGTGTGTGGCGAAGGGCACTTTACGTGCCACTGTCATTACCTCCCTTTCCTGTTCCAGTCGCGTATGGTTCGCGGTAAGAACGACTGTCTGAAAGCCTCCGTGCGCGCTCTAATCTCTCTAATTTTACATTCGTGATCTCCTCGGGAGGTATAAGTAGGGGGAAGCAATATACTCGATACCTCATCCAGAAACGCACCCTCTCGAAACCTGGCGAGCAAGCTACACCGCGATGCAGAGCGCCTCTCTTGCAGAGTCTGCCACTTGAGTTTATTAAACATCTCCGTAACGCTATCACGGCTACCAAATAACCCTGTGACGAAACGCGCCGCTCTTCTTTCGATCTTCTCTATCTCCTCCGTCAGACCGATCTGGTACGGATCCCACACTGATGAGCAATACTCAAGTATAGGTCGAACGAGTGTTTTGTAAGCCACCTCCTTTGTTGATGGACTACATTTTCTAAGCACTCTCCCAATGAATCTCAACCTGGTACCCGCCTTACCAACAATTAATTTTATATGATCATTCCACTTCAAATCGTTCCGCACGCATACTCCCAGATATTTTACAGAAGTAACTGCTACCAGTGTTTGTTCCGCTATCATATAATCATACAATAAAGGATCCTTCTTTCTATGTATTCGCAATACACTACATTTGTGTATGTTAAGGGTCAGTTGCCACTCCCTGCACCAAGTGCCTATCCGCTGCAGATCTTCCTGCATTTCACTACAATTTTCTAATGCTGCAACTTCTCTGTATACTACAGCATCATCCGCGAAAAGCCGCATGGAACTTCCGACACTATCTACTAAGTCATTTATATATATTGTGAAAAGCAATGGTCCCATAACACTCCCCTGTGGCACGCCAGAGGTTACTTTAACGTCTGTAGACGTCTCTCCATTGATAACAACATGCTGTGTTCTGTTTGCTAAAAACTCTTCAATCCAGCCACACAGCTGGTCTGATATTCCGTAATAAGGAGAGAAATGAGATTTATGAAAAACTTAACATGATATTCCGTAATAAGGAGAGAAATGAGATTTATGAAAAACTTAACATGAAAACTGGATACCAAGTAGTAGAAGATTAGTAGGAATTCTGCTACATTGGAAGCAATATCATACATGACGAACAGTGGAGGAAGTAAAAAGCAACCTAGCTCAGGCGAGGAGGCATACCTGGCAAGAAAAAGAATACTCTGCTCAAATGTCAGCCATAATTCAAGGAAGAAATTTCTGGGAACGTTTGGCGCTCCACATTGTGTGGACTTAGATCGTGGACATATGGAAAACAAGAAAAGAAGACAGTCGAAGAGTTTGCGATTTTGTGTCATATAATGATGCTGAAAAGTAGGTGGACTAATAAAAAAGAGTAACGAGGGGGCGCTCTGCAGTATGAGCGAGAAACGTTAAGAGGAGGGGACAGGCTGATAGTACATAAAACATCAAGAAATAAGTTCCATGGCACTTGAAGCAACTGTAGACGATAAAAACTGTAGTGAAAACAGATAGTGGAGTATTTCCAACAAATGACTACGGCAGCCGTAGCAAGTGCTCGAAAGACATTTAACACAGATTTTTTGAATGTGAAAGCAGTACACTAGCATGGACACGTAACTTTCTGAATGATTTAAATTTAGTCGGTGATGGATTCGAGTTCGTTTGCGCGGCAGCAGTGTTGTGCGTTTCACTACATAAGATACGTACACTGCAGGAACACACTCGATTTTTTTACCTTAACTTCGGGTTCACCCATGTATTTCATGGCACATTTCATTGCAGAGTTCATTACAGGCTCAGTCTTAGTGCAGAAACCTACAAACCTCTAACAGCTATTGATAACTGTCTCCATCTCTAGAATTTGAACCACCTATTTTTAGCTAAAAATTCACGGTACTAGCGTAAGCTGGCTGATCCGTATTTGCTCACAATATTGATTTAAGCCATCATCTCTTCTTTACATCCCACTCCAACTTTCTTGCTCATTTCAGGTTGTAAATGGTGAATACGCTGAACGCTCACCTCATTTGGATTTCTGTAATTTGTTTAGTAAATGGGACTTTTGGTATTAATTCAGTAATTTACATTTCCTTTGGGTTCTTCTAGTGAATCTTAGTTTGGCCTTTGCTTTTCTTTACAGAAGCATTCAAAAGTTTTAATGACAGACCAAGTATGTAACACGGTGTCTTAGCATTGTGTTGCAGTTTCTATCCTTAAATACAGAAAAAAGTCACGTAGAAGGTCTCGTCATCCCAAAAATTGTACACACATTTTGGGAAAAATAATATGAAGATGCTAGTTGGAACGCACTTTGGGAACATGTATTACGACAAGCCGATGCTTGCTATTAATACTGCCATCAGTCACTTTATAATGCTTCAAAAATTTGCCCCAATTAGGTTAGCTATGACACAGCGCAATTTCATCACCAAATAGTGGGTATTTACAGGCAGTTTTCACCAGGTAAAACCAGTCGCTGGGATCGTGCTGTAAATAAATTCTGCTGGTTTATGTTTATAAATAGTGGATTGTAGTAATATTTTGTTACCAACATGTGATGTAATTCTTGAAGTTGTAAATATGGCACTTTACAGCTAATGGAAGACTAAAAGACTTTAAGAATGCAAAATAAAGAACCTAGTTTAAGCATCAGTACAAGGCAAACGCTATTTTAATCAGCGTCGTAGATTCGACGTCCATAATGGTTGACATAAGTGTGTTCTGCCTTATACATAACGCAATGAGACAATCCATACTTTTCCGTTGCACTGCAACAGCTTCCTTTCATATCTTATGCTAAGATAGCATACAGCCGCTACTTTTTATTATTGAAGGCCCTGTTGATAGCATACAGCCTGTAATATTTATTATTGAAGCCATAGTTGACGGTCTATTCCGAAGGATACTTGTAAAGGACTCTAATTACGATTAATAATGCTGTCTGCAAAAATTGTGGCACGAAAACTTAAGATTTTTGAAGGCAGGTACAAACTAATTATTATTAGATTCTCACAATACTTTCTAAATGCAATATTATAAGGCTACTTGCATGTATATTAGAAAAGAAATACAGCGTCTCTCAAAAGGTGCTATAGCATCAAAACTAATTAAGATATTCATACAATGTTGGGCTTATGTGAAACACTATCTCACAAAATCTTTTACCAATCTGTCAATTTCAACCTGTGAGCCTTTGGTGGCACACAGATCATCCAGTCTGTACCCAAGTTGTATCCACACTCGGCTCAACATATCTGCATCAACTGTGGCAATGGCAGCGACGATTCGATTCTTTAAAACATTCATGTGGCTGGCAGGCGTTTCGTAGACACTATCCTTGACATACACTATGGATTTGGAGCTCCTGTGACGCCATTCGAGCAGCATCCTGAGTTGAACGTTGAAAAGCCAACCGTATCCATTCTGTCTCCGCTTCATTTGTTCCAGGTCGTGCAGAGTTATGCTTCACATCAACGCTTCCTGTCTCCATAAAATTCCTGTACCATCAACATGTCAACGACCGCTAAGGTGACTGCTTCCTGTACCGTGTTTTAAAGTTCCTCTGATCCGGTGTGTCCGACCTGTACTGAATATAACATTCCACGCCAGGAGAATTTTTTGAACCTTTGCCATTATGCTTCACTCACGACCTGGAACACACACAAACGAAGCTTTGTGAATTTGTCCTTCACGTAAGCCAAGTATGGTGTATATATCCTAACTACAATGGGTAGTAGAACATTTTTAAGCTGTATCATACCTTTTAACGCTGTATTCCAGACAAAGGAGTTACGAAACCCGATTTTGATTACTCGGACTGTACGTCAATGTTAAGTTCAACGAACACGAAGTTTCAGTTCTTCTCCTAATCGTGACATTTGCTTAAGATGATTAGCAAGCTAATTAAAAATAAAATTCTTAGCTGCGGAAGATACCGGGAAAGATGGACTTCGAGTCAGAAGTTGGGGTGAGTGGGTGGTGCTTCGATGAGGCCCCTAGGTCAGGTCGGTCGGGTTTCCAAGTGATTACCAGAAAATTAGTTTCCTGCGGGAAGATTTAGAGCTTAGAAAGGCACCACGATAACCGCACAACATTATTCTTTCCTCAGATCACCCTCCCGGTTCTCTCTGCGGAATTTCATTAACCTAAAATGGAGCCATTAACAGTTTAAGAGCGTTCTGGGCACGGCGAAACAAGAGAACTTCCTGTCGTTTCTCCAAAACTGTTGTATGTACTCATCTATTTTCCTTAATTCTTTTTTATTTGCTGTTAGTGACCAAAAACCATCAGCAGTTTCAGAAATGCCTTGAAGCACAATCCTAGAAGTGACTAATAAGGAGAGAGGATAATAATATTAACTCGGTGTATAATAGTTCTTTTCGAAGTGTTGACATAGATTCGTGCCTCACTCACAGTTTAATTTGTGCCAATAAAAGTATTTGGAGAAACCGTTTGTGAATAAATCGACTTAAGGACAGTAAACATTTCGATGTGTTTATCACTTTGTAATCTATTCTGAGATGCTAGAAAATACCTGCTCTTGTCTGCAACTCTTAGGACACCACAGAGCTGCTCGACCATGACTTCATTCAAATAAAAAATTACTTTTTTTCGAAAAGCACACTATATTTTTCTGTCGCTTCAGCTCCTCTTCTTTGCAGCAAAGAATTAATGCGTTGATTCATAAGCCCTGTGCACATCAGACTTCTCAATATCTCTGTCGATCAACTTAATTTCTGCTAGACATGGACTTGGTAGGAGCTCGATTAATATCTCCAAGCAGTTATTCTGTTAAGTTTTCCACGATTTAAGAGCTACCTTAATTGAACGCGTGGATGGTGTTTCAAATCACTGGTTGATTTTCTGTCCGATAGCTTCCATACAAAGAAACACCACATTGAATTATTAGAAAAGAAAGCTGTTCCCCGTCAATTCTTAAGAATATTTTTTATTGGGTATCATTGGCGTCTGTTATTTTAAATCTTCAACATTTCCCACTCCCTTTACATAGATTTGATGCAGCTGCTGCTAGGTTCGGAAAGGTCTTGGATCTCAGTTTCCAAGCGACGTCGTGGTTAACTTGGTTAACACCCGCAATATTGCACTGACCAAGAGAAACCATTTGAATACGCACCTTCTTCAGCCAAGCTAAAGCTGTGGTACACTTCCTTGTGAGACATTATCCATCATATTCGGCTTATCTGTAAGCAGCAGGTGATGGATGTCAGTGAATTTGGCTGTGAGGCTTAGGGAATATCAGCTGATAACGGAAGCGTCTGGGAAACTGAAACTTACAGATATTTCACATTCAATGTAAACCTCAATCCTCTTGAATATGAAACCAATGTCTTAACCAAAGCGCCATTTAGCAGGTCCAAGAACGTTTTGTGTGCGTTCATTAAACATATCTGTGATTTTGAAGTAACTTTTCTTGACCTTGTAGTTCCATTTAATATAAGCAATGACACACAGGAAGACTATCTAAATTAGAGAACATCCTGATTAAAAGTACAAATCGCAAATCCATATTACAAACAGCCACATGACGACAGAAAACAAGAAAACAGACAGCTAGACTACTGGACGATATCATGTAATTCCAATCTCCCAATGAGCAACGAAACGAGTAATATGCGCTTACAAGTGCGCACGCATTATGCCACTTTGCAACTCTCTCCACAAGACTCTTCAAATCGGCAGGTATCTTGTCCGGATATTGAACCAAATATATTCAATATTATAAGTCTTTTTAGTCATCAGTCTCATGAATGCTTTGATGCGGCTCGCCGTGAATTCCTCTCCTGCACTAATCTCTTCATTTCAGAGTGGAACAAGCACCATACGTCCTCAATTATTCACTGGCTATATTCAAATCTCTGTCTCACCATGTAGTTTATACCCTTCACATTTCCTTCTAGCACCTTGAAGGTTATTTCTTGATGCATTAGTTCATGTCCTATCATCCTGTTCCTTGTCAGTGTTATCATATGTTCCTTTAAAAATGGTTCAAATGGCTCTGAGCACTATAGGACTTAACTTCTGAGGTCATCCGTCCCCTAGAACTTAGAATTACTTAAACCTAACTAACCTAAGGACATCACATACATCCATTCCCGAGGCAGGATTCGAACCTGTTACCGTAGCGGTCGCGCGGTTCCAGACTGTAGCGCCTAGAACCGCACGGCCACCCCGGCCGGCTATGTTCCTTACTGAACCGATTTTCTTGAGAACCGCTTCATTCCTTATATACCAATACATTTTATTTTCAACGTTCTTCTGCAACACTATTTCTCAAACGCTGCGATGTTCTTCTCTTCCGGTTTCCCCAATGCCACGATTCACTACCATACAGTACTGTGCTCGAAACGTGCATTCTCAGTAATTTCTTCCCAAAATTAGGGCCTATGTTTGATACTAGTGGAATTCTCTTGGCAAGGAATGTCCTCTTTGCTCTTGCTAGTCTGCATTTTATACCCTCCTTGCTTCGTCCGTCAGGATAATTTTGCTTCCAACCTAGAAGAATTCGTGATCTCTAATTTTGATGTTAGTTTTCTCGCTATTTTAATTTATGCTACACCTTATTAAATTGGTCTTTCTCCCATTTACTCTCAATCCATATACTCTAAACGCTAGACTGTTTATTCCGTTCAGTAAATTCGATAATGGTCATTCACATTCTCTGACGATAGCAATCTCATTAGTGAACCTTATCATTGATATCCTTCTCCCCGAGTTTCATTCCCGCTCTTGAACCTTTCTTTTATGTCTGTCACTTGCGATGTAAAGACAGTAGAGGCGAAAGACTGCATCAGTTTCTTACGCCGTTTCTAATTCGAGCACTTCTTTCTTTGTCTTCCAATCATGTTGCTCCCTGTCAGTTCTTGTACATATCGTATATTACCCTATTATTCATATAGCTGACTCCCATATTTTTCAGAACTTCGAACGTCTTTCAGCATTTTAAATTGTCGAGCTATATTCTAGGTCGACGAATGTTTTAACTCTTGGTTTTTCTTCAACCTTGCTTCCATTATCAAGTGCAAAGTGAGAACTGCGTCTCTTGTGAGTTTACCTATCTTGAAGCCAGACTGATCTACCTGTAACAGATCTTCAGTTTTCCTTTCCAGTTTTCTGTGTATCATTCTTGTTAGCAGCTTGGATGCACGAGATTTTAATCCGATAGTGCGAGCGTCATTTTCGTACTTATGTGCCCTTGTTATCTCCGGAAATATGTGGATGTTATTTCTCCGAAAGTTTGATGCTACATCACCAGTCTCATAGGTTCTGCACACCTACTTGAACAGTCGTTTGGTTGAAACTGGCCTCAATGATTTTAGAAATCCCTTATACCTTATGCGGGCTCTAATATTAGATACACTATGTCATTCCTGCCGACTCCGATTTCTTATAACACGTCATCAGACATGTCCTCCTCCTCATAGAGGCTTTCTGTGTACTCTGTCCACTTATCTGCTCTCTCTTCTATGTTAGAGTTCCCATCGCACTCTTAAAGTTCCACATTTGCTTTACATTTCATAGAAGGTTTTTTTAATTCTCTATACGCAGAATCAGTCCTCTCGACGATCATTTTTTCTCCCGAATTCCTCGCATATTTGCTGCATTTATTTTACCGTGGCCTCCCTGCATTTGCTATTTTTTTCATTCCTAAAGTTTGTATATATCTGTATGCCTGTCTTACCCTGGACAGTTTTGTACTTCTTTGTTTCGTCGATCAAATGAAGCACATTATCAGTTTTCCCCAGGTTACATCGCTGTTACCTTCCTTTACCTATCTTCCATCAATGCGACTAGGTTATATCGAATGATATAATTAAATTTTCCTTGAGCCATTTGAGTCTCATCATTATATCGAATGAGTTTAGGTGATGGAAGCAATTGTAGAGTACCTTTTACCTGCGTAGCCCCATGCATGCTGTTTGGGACTCTGCTTATGTGAATAAACAAGTTATTCTATTCCTACAACGTCCACACCCTCAATCACTTGTAAGATTTTCAATTCTGGAGGGGTAGTTGGTAGAACACAGTGCAATGTTGCGAAATTATTCCGGAGCTATACGTGTTAACCAGTAGCATTAAAACTGCATCAACCAGTTGGTAAACGGGTGACGCACCAACTGCTATTGCCAGATAGACAGTGCATCCTTCCACTACTCTGGCAACGCACAATCAAAGCCATTTCCTTGATGATAGCAACCGTTCTGAATCATGAATGCACTGCTTCCATCACGCTCATCCGAGTTGCAAAGATGGGATCGACTTTCTCCGCTTCAACAGAGTCGAGTTTAGTTAGTGATCCCGGTCAGCCAGAGGAAACGCTGTTCCGAGCAACAGAATTATTCACTGCGTGGCAAAGTATTGTTCTGCTACTGGGTGTGATGGCCTTTGAGCCGTAAATTAATTGACAGCCCATTTGTGGAAACCGAAGATATTTCTTACATGTAAGTTGCTGACGTACTGTTGGAATCCTTATTATTTCTTCTAGACATTACCGTAGTAATATGCTAATAATAGTGATCGGCTTCGTCCATACATTGTCCAGCTTCAAAAACAATAGTTCTTTATAGTTTATGAAAAAAAAAATTAAATGAGCATGTGGTCATCAGGGGAAGTTCAGCCGCCAAGTGCAAGTCTTATTTCAGTCGACGTGTGCTGTAATTAAAAAATAAATAAAAACAAATTATTAAATACATATGCATATGAAATTCATTTAAAAGGATAATACAATTGCAGTATTAGAAATGTTCTGAGCTTGTACGAATTTTAGGCGTTCGGACTTCTTCTCTTACATATCAATTGTAGTTCCAGGCAGTGGACTTCAAGTACACCAGTGCGTGTCATAAATAAGAAAATCCTCCCTACTTGGTTTTACTTCACTTGAATAAAAAATACCTAATACTGATATCAATTTTTTTTTCTTATTTCGAAACATGTGTGGTACAAAACACACGTAACCCGTCGTATTCCGGACAGTACTATTTAACAGAACTTCTACATACCAGAAAGTGAGGAACAAAATCATCTACAAAAAAATGAATGAATGTTTTTTCCATTTTTCTGCACCTTACCGCGCATTCATAATTAACGTCTTTGCCAACGCTTGTGGTCGATCGGTGTTTCATTTTGTTTTTAATAAATTTTAACTTTACGATATCCTGGGGGTCTTTCATCATGTACCTATACAGACGACGTGCGTGCCCGTGATGAGGGTGAAATTATGATGACAACACAACACCTAGTACAAGAGCGGAGAAAATCTCCAACCCAGCCGGAAATCGAACCCGTGCCCGCTGCACAGTAGGCCAGCACGTTACCATTCGTGGTTTATGAAGATACATGGCCAGTGATGATCCGCATCTACGTACACAGCTTTCCAAAACTTAAGTACGAGCCGGGTAAAGTAACATAACATATTAAGAAGCTACTGGAAATTAGTGGAACTGCGGCAATACGAGGCAGTTGAAGGAACGAGAGGAAGATGTGTTCCAGTCAGCAAGAGTTATGGTGCGGCGCGGTGGTGTTCTTCATCACAACAGTCTGCACAGACATCATTTGGATAATGATGGCATGGACAATGATGACATGCGGTAGCATCGTCGGGATACTGGAAGAAGGGTGAAATGTGTAGAGTGTGGCTCAGGAGTTTGGTATTGATCACAGAATTGTTTTCACTGCGTGGGTAGCGTTCCGAACCACAGGCACTGCCGTCTGGAGGACAGCAGCTGCTCGATCACAGTCAACTACAGCAGTAGCTAACAGCTACCTTCTGCAACAGGCAAGTTCCCCACATCAAACAGCTGGTGCAGTTACAGCCACATTTAATAACACTGCAAGGCATGAAACTCTCGCTCCACAGTGGCACGGCTACTTCCTGGGAGTGGCTACTGCCTAATGGTCAGTGTATTGTGTTCCTTTGACACCTGCGCATCGAAGGGACCGTTTTCTATGATGGCGAGGACTTAGGGACTGGAACCACGAAGTGTTGCATGCTCTTCTTGGATGAGAGTAGAATCTGAGTAGTCATTCTAGACGTACCGTAATATGGCGTGAAGCGGGAGCACACAATTCACGAGTGAACATTGTCGAACATACCAGTTTTGATGGTCCAGGTGCTACTTTACGGGGAGGCGAACTGTTGAGGTAGTCTCAGCGGGCATCGTTATTATGGCACTGTGCTCCTTACCCAATAGCCTCTCTTCAGGAGTGCATTCAGCGCTGACTCAATTTATGTATGACAATATGTGAGCGTATAGAACAGCAAAGGTGGAAGAGCTCTGGGTACTAGAGGGTATTCAGCAAATGGACTGGCCTGCCCGTTCTGTCGACTTGAATCTCATCAAGTAATTGTAGGATGCGTTGCGAAGGCATACTGAAGCGCGTCTATCTGCACAAACGACTATCCAGCAGCAATCGCTCTTGGTCGAGCAGTTCTAGGCGCTTCAGTCTGGAACCGCGCGACAGCTACGGTCACAGCTTGGAATCCCGCCCCGGGCATGGATGTTGCGATGTCCTTATGTTATTTAGGTTTCAGTAATTCTAAGTTCTAGGGGACTGATGACCTCAGAAGTTAAGTCCCATAGTGCTCGGAGCCATTTGAGCCATTTTTTACATCGTCCTTGAGGAAGAATTTAACCCCTTACCACAAGAACTCCTTACTAACCTTGCACCAGCATGGGAGCACCTAGCAGAGCATACACTGCCGATCGTGGTGGTTACGCACCCTAATAATAAACCTGTCTGGAATTGCGTAATGTTCTGGGAACTATCATAAATTGCACTTACTTAGCCGTAATTATTGTCTTTGAATAAAAGTCTGTTCGTCTTGTCACGTATTTCTTTCAGTAACTGTAGTGGGACGTGAAGTTTAAGCGTCACCCATCCACCAGTGTCAGCCCAGTTTGCAGGTGAATATAAGTTTAATTTAGTTTTTTGTTTATGTATTTTTGTAATATTTGTAATGGTTGGGAATTGTCTAAAGTTTTTTATTTTTTTTTTTTTTTTGTTTCATGTACGAAGAGGGCGGCGCAACGAACGGAGACAGTATCTTCGCTGCCGGGACCAGAGAGGAAATTGCTGGCCACTATACGTCGTGGGTCGACAGCCAAAGAGCAACAGAAGATCCTGAAACCGAGTTGTTGCGTCGTGCTTCTAAAAATTAAATATTAAGAATTTGTAATGTTTCTACAACAATGACGTCATAGCAAGTTTAATCATGTTGTAAATGTTCAGTTCTATCTTGTCAAGGCTCAGGTTCACGTCTATATGTAGGAAGATAAAAAACTAGTGGATGCTACTAAAGTTTAAATACGTGTTCCGAGAATTTATTTATGAAGAATTATGTTAAGTAATTTATTTGACAAGATTATTAATTTTTGACAGCGTTCATCGCGAGTTTGATTCTTGAAAGTTTATTCAGTGTGGTTCTAATATCTATTAAAGCAGATAAACTGCATTAATATAATTTCTGAGGAGAAACAAACGACATCTAAACTGAAAAAGTTTACACAAACCAATTGGACTCGGTGACGTAATTCTGCGCATACGACTCAAATGATGATGTTTTAATTACAGTTTTGTTCAAAAACCATTCAGAGACAAATTTAAAAAGAGTTTAAATTATTTTGAAGTGTGTTGTAACTGACGTAGGTGACGAAGTCTGCATGGGGTCATATGTCCAAAGAAAATCATTTATACAAAACCTACGTCGTTACACTACACCGCGGCGACCTTGAAAACAGGACTAAGGCACACAGGTACGAAACAATTAAAACATCGAGAGTCCTTCGGAAGTCAACGAGAGTCTTCGTGGAGCCTTCACCAGCCAGCGGCGACTTCGCGGGTGTGGGCAACTGACGGAGCGCAGCCAAGCAGTACGGTCACGCAGTTATTCTACGGGAAGGCGCATCTGCTGGGCAGCAGCTGAACGCTGCAAATCCCGACAACCTTTTTCTCCCTAAACTAACAGGCCCAATACGTCAGCTGGGGGGCGTTCCTCCGGCTGGTGTTAGAGGTGTTCCTGAGGGCTTCCCCTGTCTACGGTGCGGCCGGGCGTGGTTGCAGCCAGTGATGTCTCCGGTGTTCGACTCAGCGTCCTGCCGGTTGCGGAAGCAGGGGACGCAGCATCTCAGCGGCTGCATCGACGGCTGTTACTTCTGCAGCCCATAGCAGCACACAAATCACCGAGAACTACAAATTACAATATTAGTGTCCAGTGAGTCTGTTTCAAGTTGGAAGTGGAGTGTTGTACATAGGGAGTGTGCTTTTAATAGGATTGTTGATTACAAGTCTGCGTGTGTAACTAGTTAATATCTTACAATAACGTCGGGAAGTGAAATGTCAGACGAAGAGCAATCTATGTCCGATAGGAGCATGAGATCACTTTTTAGGGCGATCGCTAAATTAAAACGATCTAACGAAGAATCTACTGCTCGATTAAAAGAGGAACTAAAACAGGAATTAAAGCGGTCTAACGAAGAATCTACTGCTAGATTAAAACATGAATTAAAACAGTCTAACGAAGAATCTACTGCTAGATTAAAACAGAAATTAAAACAGTGTAACGAGGAATCTACTGCTAGATTAAAAGGGGAGCTAACGAAATCTACAGACAGGTTACAGGAACATCT
This sequence comes from Schistocerca serialis cubense, assembly GCF_023864345.2. Taxonomy (NCBI): domain Eukaryota; kingdom Metazoa; phylum Arthropoda; class Insecta; order Orthoptera; family Acrididae; genus Schistocerca; species Schistocerca serialis. Next base: position 221,142,662 of record NC_064645.1, read on the forward strand.
TAATGAAACCAGTAGAGAATTAAGTCATAAAATACAGGCTTCTAAAGTTGAAATGCAGGAAAAACAAGTAGGAATTAGTAATAAGATTGCTGATAACTGTAAAAGATTAGTGGAACATATCCAGGAATCCCGTGAGGAAAAAGCTCGCATGCGAAATGATATTACTGACTTAACCGAGAGACTAGATAATGTCAATGTCTTAGTTGTAAATGAAATAGAGAAAAATAACGATAAGTTACGAGATGAATTTTCTATGCAAACAGAAACTGTTTGTAGAGAATTATTAGAATCTACTAAAGAGGTTTCTAACAAACCTGTAGAGATTTCTTCAATAGATAATGTAGAATTAGAGACATTAACTCATCGAGTAGAAGAAGATCATACCGAAATAGAAAACACGAAATTTTTAATTACTGAAATTTGCAGTAACCTTGAGACTTCCAAAGATAATAACATTGACGAAGGTACAGAGCGTTCACACGGTGAACACAGTGAAGAATCAATATTACTTAACTGCGTATCCAATACAGAAATGCGAATACAGGAAATTACTAAACGGTTATCGGAATTAGATAATAATAATTTCAAGTAGTAGAACCAATAATGTAATCAGAGACAACAGTCGCATCGTGTTTGCTAGCTCGGACGACAACAATACGAGTAAAGAAATCACGGCAAGCAAATCCGACGCAACTCCGTCTCTGCAATCTAAACAAAATCCAACTATGTCTCTCGCAGAATGTTGGGGTGATGCAACGACAAATTTAAATGTAGCAAGTCGATTTCCTGTATTCAAACCAGGAGGCGAACTTCACCCTATAATCTTTGTAAAAGCTTTTGAAACTTCGTTATCTCCTAAATGGAGTAATGAAAAATGGATTCAATTTGTAATAGGACATTTAGAAGCAGAAGCTGCGGAATGGGCAGTACTGCATAGAACTGAATTTAGGGACTGGGATGATTTTGTTAAGCAGTTTAAACAAAATTATTGGTCAAGAGGAAAACAACAATACTTAACTTTAGAGTTGTTAGACCCTCCTCCATATTCTAAACGATGGGGAGAGGTTATAGGAATTATTTCGAATGACATTTAAACCGTGCTAAATTAATTGAAGAACCAATTATTGAAAGTCATCTAATACGAGTCCTAATTAGTAGGTTGCCGTATTATGTAAAGGAAAGAATGATAGAAAGGGAATGGTCACAACCTTGCGAATTATTAGGATATTTAGAACAGTTAGATATACTTAATAGAGAAAGCGAAGACGAGAAATTTAGATTGGTAGAAATGACAATCTTCGAAATAATAATAATTCAGAACAACGAAAATTTAACAATAACAATCATAGCCGGTTTTGTTATATAAAACGTCAATCTAAAGATAAAGAGAGCCAACAAAATCGTGGTAATAACTCTAAAATGCGGAAATTACATAATAACGGTAGTGAGATAAATCATCCTCAAGTAATTAATAAAGGTCAAGTTGTAGGTGACGTTACCATAGAAAGTTCGGAAAACTAGTAAAGTCCTTTAGTGCGGGTCAACTAAAGGGTATTGTTAGTCAAAATTATACAAGACCCAATTGCAATTTATCATTAAGCTGCCAAAAGGAAGGTGATTGGCAACAAGATTTACTTCAGGAAGACAATCAGATAAGGGAGAATATAACTTATAAACTCGTTATTAAAGGTTATATTAAAGATACCGAAGTAAATATTATAATTGATTCGGGTAGGGAAGTAAGTATTTTATCTAAAGAATTATTTCAACTTAAAAGAAAATGTTGGAATTTCCCAACCTTACCTGTAACTGGGGTGAAAATTATAGGAGTTACTGGTAAAAGAAGTCAAAATATTACTGAGGAAGTTTATATAAGTTTTGAAATTGCTAAAAAATTAATTACTCACTCTGTACTTGTCGTAGCCAACTTAAATGTGGCCATAATTTTAGGTATAGATTGGCTGTGTAAATATAAAGCTATATTAGATTTTAAAGACTCTTCCTTACCCATCCATAAGGAGGCATGTGCTTTTAAAGTGAGGTTTTCTAATAATCAAGTACCTGAAAATTGCTACGAATCCTTACAGATTAAGTACATACAGATCATAAACCTATTAACAGATTTTAGTGATCTTGAATATGAAGTATACCAATGTGAGGCTAGTAATAGTATCGAAACCGAAATGAAAGAAAAATGTTATTCTACGAATTGTCTAACCGAACGAGAAAAGGAAGAGTTGGAATCTTTATTGCTAGAATTTAGAGCTGTCTTCTCAGATGAACCGGGGAGAAAGATTACGTTTGTAAACTTAAGATTAAAGATCAAAAACCATTCTTTAAGAAACATTATCCTATTCCAGTACAATTCAAAGAACCGGCTAGTAGAGAAGTGCTTTTAACAGTCCTTTGTGGGTAGTTAAGAAAGGTACTGGTGGGGTACGACTGGTTCTGGATGCTCGTGAATTAAACAAAATTATAGAGATGGAAAGAGACAGGCCTATTCCTATGGAGGACGTACTTCTTAAGATTGCTGGTTCTCGTTATATGAGTACAATGGATTTAACTGCTGGCTACCATCAAGTAATATTACACCCGGATTCACGGCAATATACGGCTTTTCTTTTTGAAGACAGATCATATCAGTTCCAAGTTTTACCTTTTGGACTTAATATATCAGTGTCAACTTTCATTAGGGCATTAGATTCTGCTTTGGGTCAGCAATTATTACAAAAGTTTATTTTATATGTAGATGATATTTTGGTAGCCACTAAAACGTGGGAAGAACACGTAACGATATTACGGGAATTGTTTGACCGTTTAATTGACAGAGGAATTACTTTAAAATTATCTAAGTCTTACTTCGGAAAGGAGGAAGTGAGATTTTTGGGACATATAGCGGACAGCAAAGGTATTAGGCCAGACCCAGCACGTATTGAAGCTATTGCTCGATGCCCGAGTCCTAGAAATAGGAAACAACGGAAATCATTCTTAGGAATGGTAGGATTTCTGAGAAGATTTCTTCCAGGGCAGGATATTGTTAATCCTAAATTACTGGATTTATTAAAAGAGAAATCAGTATGGCTCTGGGGAAAAGAGGAAGAGGAAGTTTTTAATAAGATAAAAGGAGCGTTAACAGAAGCCAAAATGTTATACCATCCAGATTTCAATCAGGACTTTTGTATGTGTACGGATGCCTCTGATTATGGTGTGTCTTGCGTAATATTCCAAGGTGATCTAACCAATGAAAAGGGATTATATCAGCCTATTGGATTCGCTAGTAGAACTTTAAATAAAGATGAAAGAAATTATTTTGTAACCGAGAAGGAAGCTCTCGCAGTGGTATGGGGTTTTCAAAGATTTAGAGTATTATTATTGGGATGAAAAACAATTGTATATACTGATGATCAGGCTTTAACCTTTTTGAACAATTGTCGGTTACTTCACCATAGATTATTACGTTGGGTATTATGCTTGCAAGAATTTCAGTACGAAATTAGGTATATAAAAGGATCTCAAAATGTAGTTTCGGATGCTTTGTCGAGACTTCCAGTAGGAATGGAGAATATTAATATTCCAGAAGAACCAGGAACAAATTACCATATTTATTTCCTTTTAACTCAGGAGAATGAACGTAAGGTTAAACGGATAAAACGGATAGTAACTGCTTTTAGATGCAATCAAAGAAATGACGATCAGTATAGGGACCTTATACAAAACCTTAATAATGGGGACGATACAGTTAACACCCCGGGGTGTGTGGTTATATTTCAAAGAATTGTTGTATTGGAAAGCACAGAGGGAACACCAGAGATGGAAAATCTGCATTCCGAAAACTGTTGTGTACGAATTAATTACTTATATTCATGAAGGTTACGGGTATTTTGGAATTCATAAATGTATTAAACATCTAATGAAGTATTATTATTTCAAAAATATGTCCCGTATTGTGAGAAGTATTATTAGGACTTGTGAAACCTGTCAAAAGGTTAAAGTTAATAACAAATCTAAGTGTTATAAATTATATGCTGTAATTCCTCGAGGTCTGTTGGATCTACTGTCATTAGATTTTTTCGGTCCTCTGCCTCGTAGTTCAGGAGGATTTACTTACGTGTTTGTTGTAGTGGAATGTTGGTCCAAACATGTGAAGCTAAATACTTTGAAACGAGCGAATACAGCAAGCGTTATACGCTGTCTTACTCGAGATTACTTTGTTAACTGGGGCATTCCTAAACGGCTTATGTCTGACAACGGTAGTGCCTTTATTAGTCAGAGGTTTCAAGATACGATAAAACAATATGGAATCAAACATATCTTAATTTCGAAGTATCACCCTCAAAGTCATTTAGTAGAAAGAGTCATGAAAGAATTAGGACGATTATGTAGAACTTGTTGTGCATATAAACATACTCGGTGGGCCAAACTAATGCCTGAATTCGAAAAGATATTAAATGAATTGCCTCACCTAACGACGGGATTATCACCTATAGCAATTTTAGGCAAACGGATTATAGATAAGCCTGTACTAGCTGCTCTACCTTGGCCACCAGTGAATGAGATCCAACAATGCGTCCCAGACGATAAAGTTTGTGAACAGATTGTTAAAAATGCTGAACGGAGAATTAAAAGTTATAATCAACATGCTATAGAACCCTCATTTCAGGTAGGAGATCTTGTATTAGTACGATCTCATCCTAAAAGTTCGAAGATCAATAAGGAATGCAGAAAATTCTTCTTTATCTTTGAAGGTCCATATGTTGTACATAAGATTGTACATCCCAAAGCGTTATTTCTTATGGAACCTTCATCAGGTGTAATTAAAGGATTATATAGTGTCGATCAAATGAAACCCTTCATTCCTAAATAAGTTAATATTTACTATATGTTACATACGGAAGAGCGTTCGTAGTTTATTCATGAGACGTTTTTCGTGATAGTTACGTGTTATTTTTAAAGAAATGACAGGAAGTTTAAACAAGTGTTCTACAATAACCTACCGGTACTTCAAAAAGGAAAGGATAACTAAAAGGGGATTTATATGGAAGAAATTTTGTTATTGGGTCAGAAGGAATTTTGTATATTTTATATTTACTCGGATAGTAGGAACCAAAGGGGATGGTTAATAATTTTAGCAACCATGGGTGTCCAGAGCTGTATGGCTCACGAGAACATAGCAGAGTGCCTTTAATAGGGATTTGTAATAGTGTTAATATAGAACACACCAAACGGGGCTCTCTCGCTTGGTTCTGCTAAATAATTTGCCATTACCCGACAAAGTGTCCGAAGGTAAAGAAAGCCGTGCCGAGATTCTAAAGAAAGTTTGCTTTATTTCTTCTTGACCTCAGGCATAAATAAAGCATTAGGGAAAAGAACGACATAAAGTAAATAGTACTATTAGTTATTGTGAGAAACGTATTAGTAATATACATTTTGGAAAGAATAACTCTAGTAAATGAATAAAACTGTAACTAACCTATGACAATTTGAACGCTCTGTCCTAATGTAACAACGTTAAAGGACGTACTAAATTATTGTTTACTGGCAACTATTAAATGAAAAGGAGTAATTTCCATATATTCGGTTGTGAATTATCATAATAGCATAATTAAAACTGAATGACAAATAGCCACAGCAATATTGTCATAAAAGGATTGAATCTATCTAAGAGCAAGGACTCTAGACTAGGGAAAATGTGAGAAAAATGTATAATATTAACAAGTAAATATTGTATATAGAAGAAGTTTTATTTTCGGTTAAAACCTGACAAACTGAGCTTGTGGGTGGGGTATGTAGTGGGACGTAAAATTGAAGCGTCACCCATCCACCAGTGTCAGCCCAGTTTGCAGGTGAATATAAGTTTAATTTAGTTTTTTGTTCATGTATTTTTGTAATATTTGTAATGGTTGGGAATTGTCTAAAGTTTTGTATTTATTTTGTACGTTTCATGTACGGAGAGGGCGGCGCAACGAACGGTGACAGCATCTTCGCTGCCGGGGCCAGAGAGAAAATTGCTGGCCATTATACGTCACGGGTCGACAGCCAAAGAGCAACAGAAGATCCTGAAACCGAGTTGTTGCGTCGTGCTTCTAAAAATTGAAAATTAAGAATTTGTAATGTTTCTACAACAATGACGTCATAGAAAGTTTGATCATGTTGTAAATGTTCAGTTCTATCTTGTCAAGGCTCAGGTTTACGTCTATACGTAGGAAGATAAAAAACTAATGGATGCTACTAAAGTTTAAATACGTGTTCCGAGAATTTATTTATGAAGTATTATGTTAAGTAATTTATTTGACAAGATTATTAATTTTTGACAGCGTTCATCGCGAGTTTGATTCTTGAAAGTTTATTCAATGTGGTTCTAATATCTATTACAGCAGATAACCTGCATTAATATAATTTCTGAGGAGAAACAAACGGCATCTAAATTGAAAAAATTTACGCAAACCAATTGGAGTGGGTGACGTAATTCTGCGCATACGACTCAAATGATGATGTTTTAATTACAGTTTCGTTCAAGAACCATTCAGAGACCAATTTAAAAAGAGATTAAATTATTTTGAAGTGTGTTGTAACTGACGTAGGTGACGAAGTCTGCACGGGGTCATATGTCCAAAGAAAATCATTTATACAAAACTAACGTCGTTACACTTCATAACGTTCTATATTATACTGCGGCAGTTCTTTCAATGAATGTAGCATGTATAATCGAACTCTTTTATTTGGCTGTGACACCATGCGACAGATACTTGCTTCCTCAAGTTTTGCACATGAGTCTATATTGCTTGTAAAACACTGTACAAGGTATGATGGGGATTAATTCGTACAAATGTAATCGAATTTGAATCCTACAGTACTCGTGTTCAGAGCTAGCGCAAAAATAAATATTTACCTCTGTACGTGCCTTATTCTCTGTCGTATGATTGTTACAGCGCTTACAGCACACGCTGGTGCTAACGTAATAATCAGTCTTCTTCGAGAAACAGGTTCTCTAAACTTATTTAGACTTAGGGTATCGCGAGATCTATGTAGACATCCTTATCCAAGGATTCGAATTTAAGCTACCCGAGCATTTCTGTAACACCTTTGTACGCGATGTGCTGACGTGCTACAGTACTAGCAGCATCTCTCTTAGTTCGTTCGACGTCTTGAGGAGGAGTCGAAAAACTGGAACACCACCTTAGAACTGGTCGGACCTGCGTCTTTTAGGCCATTTGTTTCTCTCATAAAACTACCAAAAAATACTTTTCAGCTTCCCTTAACCAAATTTCTTATCGCTTCTTAGTTATTTTCTTTTTATTTGAATCATCACTCTTCCGACTGGTTTGATGTGGCGCGCCACGAATTACTCTCCTGTTCCAACCTCTACATCTCGGAGTAGTACTTGCAGCCTACGTCCTCCGTTATTTGTATATATTCAGACCTCTGTCGTTCTATACAGTTCTTGCCCTCTAAAGATCCTTGATTACCACGGAGATAATTCCCTGACGACGTAGCACACGTCACATCAACCTGTCCCTTCTCCTTGGTACTTTTTACCATTCGTTCCTGCTTTTGTGATTTGGCGGAGAACCTCCTCATTCTTCATCCGATCAATACAGCTGATCTGCAATATTCTTCTGCAGTAACACATCTTATACGCTTCGATTCTCTCCATTTCCGGTTTTCCTACTGTGCATAATTCAATGCTGTGTTCCAAACATATATTCTCAGAAATTTCTTCCGTTGGCCAGAAAATCTGTATTTGCCTTTGGTAGTCTGTTATCTGATGTACTCCTTGCTCCGACCATCATGCTTTATTTTGCTTCTAAGGTTGCAGGATTCCTTGATTTCATCTACTCCGTGATCATGGACTTTGTTGTTAAGTTTCCTGCTGTTTTCATTTCTCCTACTTCTGTGTCATTTTACGCCTTACTCTCAATCCAAATTCCGTTCTTATTAAACCGTTCATTCTATTTAACAGATCCTGTAATTCTTCTTCACCTTCACTATGGATGGCACTATCATCAGCGAATCGTATCACTGATACTTTCATCACATGATTTTAATCCCATTCTTGAATCTTTCTCTTATTTGAACGTTGTAGACAGGCATCTACAGGATGAGAATATTTTAAAAAATTGATGTTAACTTTGCTGTATTGAATTCTGCCCATTTGTTTCGGCTGGTTTCAGGTTTCGGCCATCATTCAAATAGCAGAAAGGAGCAATACACGTCACAGAAGAAAATTACACAGTCCAGAGTCGTTACGAACGGCAACGTCACACAAGAAGAAAATCGAAAAAAGTACCTAAAAGCAAAAAACAATGCGGCTTTTACATTCCACATATCAGCTATGACTGCCACGACACACATCAACTGGTACCAGTGAAATACTGTGGCTCGTTCAACTTAGATACAAAGACGGTGCGTCAAGGATACTTGTAGAACAGTGTTAACATACGATACCACAACAAGGAGTGTACACGTCAACAATACTACAATCCAAGAAAGAAACATGGTTTACAATCAATCATTCTGGAAATATACAATGTATAATGTAACAATTTTTACAATAAAATATATTTATACATTCACACCTGCATGTTACCAGAATATCAAAATAACATCAGTAATTCACAGCTAATATAGGCACCTACTTGCCGCGCAATTAACCCACATTATACTGAGTACAAAATGAAGAAATAGTTTGAAGATTACAATTTTACACAGAAGAACGAAGTACATCAATTTGGTACGAAATCAAAATTTTTATTCTTTCATATGTTGCAAAGTCTAAACTCAGTGAACAAAGAAATCTTCCAATGTCACATTAATAAAATTATTATTGAGAAATAAAATGTGCAAAAATAAGATACCACGTAAAATTCATACATGTGTGTGGAACAAAAAATGTAGTTCAGTTCATGACAGCCGAACATGGTATGCCTGGTTAAATCACCGGAACAAAAATCCTCCCAAATATTTTTGGAGTAATGAAACACATTCATAAATAATATACTAGCACTTTATAAACAGACCGGTGCTGTAACATATATAACACCTTAATTCCATAATGTCATTAAAGAGAGCGCATCCCGATGTGAATATTCAAATGGGAAACATGCAGCAATATGAAATACCTAGACATATTTCTGGGAGTGACCATGATATAGGGATGTAGTAAGAAATATACATTTTTTCCTTTCACCATTCTGTGTGGGTTATCTGCGAGAAAATGTCTCACAAATGTTTGAAATTATATGTGAAGTTTGTAGCAAGTCAGTAAGTGCTCTAAATCTGAAATACTGAATGAATGTATTCTGGCCATTAGAGCGTCGTGAACTGTGATTCTTTCTCGCACTCATCCTCATCTGATGTAGGTGGTTCTTATCACCACAGCTATTTTTTCCCCGACTGTAAGTGATATGTGTACCATATTTTGTTGAAGTCGATCCATTAGTTTAGGACGACATGCAGAACATACACTGAAGTGACAAAAGTAACTGGTTAGCAATAGGAACATATACAGATGGGGAGTGTCTTGTACACAAAGTGTGGCATAACTGTCACTTGCACTCAGTTGACTCATGTGAGAAGGTTTCCGACATGATCAAGGCCAAATGACGGGAAGTAGCAGAGTTTGAGTGTGAAATAGGAGGTGGAGCTACGTGCATGAGACATTCCATTTCGGAAATTTCAGGCATTCTCACGTGGGGAGTGCAGTGGCTGACAGCATTCACTTAACGACCGAGAGCAGCGGCGTTTTTATAGAGTGGTCAGTGCTAACAGGCAAGCAACACTGCAGGTGAAATAACCGCAGAAATCAATATGGGATCTACGACGAATGTATCCGTTACGACAGCGTTTAGCGCTAACGTGCCATGGTAGCATAAGACTGATGCGAGTGCCTTTGCTAACAGCACGATATCGCCTGTGGCGTCTCTCCTGGGCCAAAATAGGTGAACCCTAGACGACTGGAGTTCCGTGGTCAGGTCAGAGTTCCGATTTCACCTGGTAAGGGCGGATCGTAGGTTTTGATTGTGGCGTAGACCCCACGATGCCACATACCCAAGTTGCCAACAAGGCTTTGTGCAAGCCAGTGATGGCTCCATAATGGCGTGGCCTGTGTTTACATGGAATGGACAGGGTTCTCTGGCCCAATTAGCCATTGACTGGAAATAGTTACGTTCGTCTACTTGAAGACCACCCGCAGCCATTTATGGAACTCATGTTTCCAAACAACGATGAAATTTTTATCGATGACAATGCGCCATGTCACCACGACACAGTTGTTCCCGATTGGTTTGAAGAACATCCTCAACGGTTCAAGTGAATAATTTGACCACGCATCGCCCGACATGGATCCTGTCGAACATTTATAGGACATAATCGAGAGGTCAGTTTGTGTACAAAATCCTGCACTGGCAATACCTTCGCAATCATGAACGGCTATAGTGGCAGCATGGCTCGATGTTTCTGCAGGGGACATTCAGCGACTATCTGAGTGCATGCCACTTTAGGCTGCTGCTCTACGCTGGGCAAAGGGAGGTCCGATACGATGTTAGAAAGTATCCCATGACTTATCTCACATCAGTTTTTCCTGGTTATCTGCGCGTCGTGAGTTACGTTTCATTTTCACCCTCACCCCCGTCGCTTTGAAAGGTAGGTCGCTCTTAGCCCCAAGTGGTTCCTTCCAGACAGTGAGTGATATGTGCACCATGTCTGGTTGAAATCGATCCAACAGTTTAGGAGGACTTGTGGAACATGAGTACATACGTTCATACAGACACTTTTATAGTATGTTTGGGTGTATTTGTGTAGCACATAATTAAATGATAACTTTAACTGTTGATGGCAATGATAACCTATTACCAACACGTTTACATTATTTTTCCCGAAATTTTAGTTAATATTTGAGACATCGTGCAAACTACAGTGTACGTTTCTTACGTGATAAAATAAATGAACTGTGAATCTGTCCAGATGATGTTCAATAAATCATGTAACAGAAGATGTTTTTCATGGGTGTCTTTTGTCTAATAGTCACTTACCATAGTTTCTTTTTTTTTTTTGTTTTTTGTGAAACTGCAAAAAGGCGAGCAAGACTGTTGCAAATGCCCTCGCAGAGTACAGCGAAGAACAGATTTAGTCGGCGAGACGGCTCTATCGGCCCCCTTAATTATCGGGAGATCCCAACGAAAGTAGCGAAAAATTCCTTTGTTGTCGACACGGGGCACGCTCGTACTCTGAGAGTAGGGAGGGAATGCGTTACGACGGCGGCGGCTGTGGGGCCCCGGCTGCAATTTAGCCGGAGGCGTAATCAACGGCCGTGCTTCGTCAGGATCCCCAATTAGGAGCTCGTTGGTCTGAATTTACCTGCCGGCTCGCCGGTCCCGGCCCGGCTAGCAGCGGCGTGCCCGCCGCGCTGATTGCGCGGGCACAGCAATAATTTTTGAGATGAGGGTGCGCGCCACCCCTTTGCTTTCCCCCCCCCCCCCCCCAACCCGCACTGCTGGCCGCCAGCTGACAGCTGCCGCCCGGGTCCCGACCTCGCCTCATCTCGTCTCGCTCTCCCGCCTTTTCAGGCTCCACATCAATAGAGTCCAATGGCACCGCAGAATATGCTGTTTTCGCCTCGAGAGCATGCGTCTGCTGGCACCAACGGAAATAATGATCACGACAGCACCAGCGGCATTCGATTTATTTGTTGGCACATCGCCACGTGTATCGCTCCAGGGAACAGCATTACAGGGTGTTTCAAAAGAATGCCCTGAATTCCAAACTCCATATTTATTGATAGAAGCGTACTATAAACGAAGATAATACTCGCAAGATCATAGAGTTTTAGCTATGCTGTTACAAATTCTGTGTGTGTACAGCAGCAGCAGCAGCAGCAACAGCAAGAACAACATCTAGACGATAGACTGTACAGAATGTATCAGCTTTTACACAAGTTATTGCTTAACTTCTTCTATGTCACGAGATAAAGGGGAGATGAACACACTGTACTTCACATATCCCCACAAGAAATGGTAATTAACAGCGCTAAAAACGTATCGTCTTTCACGTCCTTTAGCTGCGCATTGCTGAAGTCAAACCATTTCCTTTTATTACCAACCCAAGGAGCTTGCATCACTTGTAGTCTGTGTGGTTTATAAACCAAAGGACACCTTAACTAGTAGGCTGTTTAGGTTCTCATATTGCTAAAGCCACGTAGCGCTCTGTATGTAAATCACTGGCTGTTCTGTGTGCAGTCTGCGGCTGGTTGACATTGTTGGAATATTCGTTATTGTAGTGTTGGGCAGTTGGAGGTGAGCCGCCAGCAGTGGTGTAGGTGGGGAGTGAGATGGCGGAGTTTTGAGAGCGGATGATATGGACGTGTGTCCATCAGAGACAGTAAATTTATAAGACTGGATGTCATGAACTGATATATATACTATGACTTTTGAACACTATTAAGGTAAATACATTGTTTGTTCTGTATCAAAATCTTTCATTTGCTAACGGTGCCTATCAGTAGTTAGTGCCTTCAGTAGTTAGAATCTGTTATTTAGCTGGCAGTATTGGCGCTCGCTGTACTGCAGTAGTTCGAGTAACGAAGATTTTTGTAAGGTAAGCGATTCATGAAAGGTATAGATTAGTGTTAGTCAGGGCCATTCTTTTGTAGGGGTTATTGAAAGTCAGACTACGCTGCGCTAAAAATATTGTGTGTCAGTTTAGTGACGATCAGAATAAGTAAAGAGAGAAATGTCTGAGCACGTTCAGTTCTGCTCAGCTGTTTGAAAATCAAATACCGTAAAGGCTTTACCAGCACAGTAATTCATAATTTTTCTAATGGGACGTTTTTTTAACATTCGTCAGACAGTCGAATAAGGCACTACCAGTTCTCTGCTTGGGCGGCGAGTAGACTTTCGTGCATTCCGCTTGAACGTTGAACGAAATCTTCCCACCACGTCATCAGAAGCGCGAGGTCGACCTGGACTCTTACCTGTGTACAAACATACTGACTTTTTCATCTGGCGTTACCAACAACGAATGTTTTTGTATGCAGGAGGATCAATGCCAAAACGCTGATGAAACGCATGCTGGACCGAAATCAATGACTCACTCTTTGCTAACAGAAGCACACAAAACGCCTTCTGTTGAGCTGACGCCTTTTTAGTCGTGACTGGCTGCAAATTGATAAGACGCGTTGACTGACATCCAACCGTGATCTCATTCTCTGCACAGATTGTCTGCAATATAGTTCTGTTGACTCTCCCAGGAAGAGTGTGCGGTGGACTTGACGAAACTTCAATGACTATCTGGCGTTAAATGCGTGCGACTTGTTGTTTGGGTAAGAATATCAGCACGTTTTGTGATTCATTTAGTTCCCACGTGTTATCCAGACCTACACTTATTATGTCCTTCCTTTTACTTACCTTGAGTGTGATAGCACGTGGGTGAATGGGTGTTTACGTGTGACATTTCAGGTTTGGTTTAGTAGTTCAGTTGCTTTTCGCTTGTTGGGAGTGCAGGTTAAACAACCTTTTATCCCTTACTTGGCCAAAGAGGTCTATTCCCTTTGCTCGAGATATGTCTGTTACGTTGTTTATCTCTGAGTTTGGTGATGGAACCGACCAGTCTGGTCGCTTCCGTTTCACGTTTGGGTTTTCTGAGTACGCTGAGAGGAACAACACTCTGCTGCTAGCTGTTGGTGAATGTGGTTCGTAGTTCTTAAGTAAATTTGTTCACTTATTTATTTCCTGTTTTCTGTTAATGTGTTATCTACATCAATGAACAGATCGAATATTGAATTGGCATGAATAAAGCACATAGTATTATCACACAATTTCAAATGTGGTAGTAATAACTAAGCATTAAGCTACTATGCCATTTAAGCTACATAGAATAGCTATATTAAAATAATAATAATAACTTAAAAAATCTGTATTCTATCATTTGACAGTCTGGCGCAAAAGTATCCGTTCATTCGGTATCTAGAAGGCACACGCGACTGGTCTATTACACTATGCAGCATTGGTACATCACACATTTTGTAATTTATAATTCTGGGCTACCATACTACAACCCTACACTACATAGCAGTACACAATATCACACTATTGTACTTGGTATCAGAACCATCATAAGCTGAGCCCGGCCGTTGTGGCCGAGCGGTTCTATGCGCTTCAGTCTGAAACCGCGCGACCGCTACGGTCGCAGGTTCGAATCCTGCCTCAGGCATGGATGTGTGTGATGTCCTTAGGTTAGTTAGGATTAATTAGTTCTAAGTCTAGGTGACTGATGACCTCAGATGTTAAGTCCCATAGTGCTCAGAGCCATTCGTAAGCTGATACCTGTAAGCGAGTTCAGCTTATGGCACAGTACCTCATTCCTTATTATAATACAGACTATTGCGTTTCCAAATACCGGCCTGTCCTGGTCTGGAACATCTCTTCTAATGGCACACTCCCAGTCGATGTGATTCGGGGTACTGATTGCTCCATATTCACAAGTGTCTGTGAAGCGCTGTAGTATTTGTAGTAAGTAGCTGGGGTACGGGCCGTGATCTGACAGGTAATTCATAGCTCCCTCGGTCGGAAGGAAGTACGTAATTCTTGTTCTTTCTTTTACGTCAGGAAGCAATTGGTAGGTCCTCCTCCCTCTTCCTTCCTGTCCCGGATTTCTTGCCATTTTCTAACTCATGCTTTTACTTCCTTACACGACGCGGATCTTGTGCCCAGTATATCTTTCACCTCACCATATTCGCGCTTTTTGATCCAATATCGTGCACCTCTCTTTCTTACTGCAAGACCTGGAGCAAGCATCGCCTCAGGGGGTATTTATTCTCAATGCGCCTGTCAGGTGCAGGATTACACTCCTCTGTCCTCGCCTTAGAGACAGTGATGCCCTTACCTTTCTGACTCTATGAGGCCAAAAACGCGACCTGTAGCGCACATAGCGACTAAGATTGCTTAGTGGTACGAACTTACTGAACCTAGTGGCAGCTGAAGACTTCTTTGGCCAGTTGATGTGGCTCCGTACACTTTCCCTAGGTATTAAATGATTGTACTCATATCGGCTCTCCAGCCGAAACATATCTTCATCTGTACACAATATCTCGGCGGTCCACCTGGCCGCGATCTGCAAGTGAGTAGGCCGTCGCACTATCTCGCCGGAACTGGAATCAAATGGTTCAAATGGCTCTGAGCATTATGGGACTTAACTACTGAGCTCATCACTCCCCTAGAACTTAGAACTACTTAAACCTAACTAACCTAAGGACATCACACACATCCATGCTCGAGGCAGTATTCGAACCTGCGACCGTAGCGGTCTCGCGGTTCCTGACTGTAGCGCCTAGAACCACAGCCGGCGGAACTGGAATCAAACACGCCGCGGCGGCTCCTTTATAGACCGACCGTGGGTTCACCGCGCGTGCGCGAACATAACTGCCCTGTAGCGACAGGCACAACACCGCACGAGGAGACGATAAATCGATATCAGACACTAATGACACTTTTTGAAGACCGAGGCAAGAACCGTTGTTTCTTAATGTCAAACAGAACAGGGTTCCAACTCTTACATAAAGGATACCCCTTATCTCTGTCAATAATTTTGCCAGATAGCCGTATATTCGGTGACTTCTTTCCCTACACAGTCCCAATACCGCAACCCAGGGCAACCACTAGTCTCTCATCGTGCATGTCCTTCAGCAAGACTGCATATTTTTCAGGCTGAAATAAACGCGTGTGTCGATGATGCTCCACGCAACGATCCTGGACTGTACGAATGGTTTGTCGAATATACACTTTCCCGCAGTGGCAGGGAATCATGTTGACCCCGAGCGTTCTCAAACATAAGTGATCCTTCACTGAGCCCAGCAGAGCTCGGGTCGTAGCTGGCGGACGGAATACACTTTTAATGTCGAGTTTCTTTAAAATTCTTCCTATTTTGAAGATATACTCCCCGAAAACGGTAGGAATGCCACCGATTTGCTTGTATCTTCTTTGGTTTGCCGCGAAGGTCCGGTCTGTAGATCACGACGGATCAGATTGTCAGTAAAACCATTCTGCTTGTACACAGCTTCTAGACGGTCCAGTTCTTTTGTCAAACTATCTGCATCTGAGATGGCGTAAGCTCTTTTTACCAAAGTACGTAGGACCCTGTTGCGTTGGTACGATGGATGACAACTTGATGCATGAAGATATCAGTCCGTATGAGTGAGCTTGTGACCAACACTATGTCCTAATGTCCCATCATCCCTCCTGTAGCCCAAGATACCTAAAAAAGGATGTTTCATTTTCAACTTCCAGCGTGATCTTAAAACAGGAATGCAGACGATTAACATGGTCTAGGAAACGACCCAGAGCATCCCTCCCATGTGGTCATACGAATAACGTATCGTTGGTTTTAAGAATGTCGTCTTCAGTGCCATGTCCTCAAAATCTTCCATAAACAATTTGGGGACTATGCCTGGATAATGGGCTCCCCATAGCCACATCGTCAGTTTGTTCGAAGTATGTGTCATTAAATAAAAACGTCGCTAAGAGCAGTTATGTTTGCGCACGCGCGGTGGACCCACGGTCGGTGTATAAGGGAGTCGCGGCGGCGTGTTTGATTCCAGTTCCGGCGAAACAGTGCGACGGTCTAGTCACCTGAAGATGGCGGCTAGGTGTCCAGATGAAGGTATGTTCCGTTTGGAGACCCGACATTAATACAACATTCTTTGGCCAGTTGTTGCTATTTTATTTAGGATTTTACTGCCTTTATGCCAGACGATTGCTACATGTGAATGAAAGTTTCGCTTTTCGTCGATTTTAATTCCAAGGTATCTTTATGTTTCTTTTCTTTTTACACGTTGGCCGTTTATTCCGATTGTGGGACTTCTCGTACTTGGTAATGTTCCTGCAGTAACATATAGAGTGTGTTATGCACTGTTGTCCTCAGTCTGTGTTCTATGCAGTAGTTGCTTAGTCTTTGAAGAACTACCCTACTGTTTTCCTGTGATTTAGACCCTGTGTTAGCTGATACTGAAATCAGCAGATAGTCTGATTAGCCGATGGAGCCTCTAGTGTTCCTTATACTCTGAAGCTGGTTCAGTAATGATTCTATGCCAACGTCCCTCGACTCAAACATAACCCTGTGGGCAGCCTTTGGTGATGTCTTTCAAAATTTTCTTTGCAGGACGTTCTCATCACACCTACCTGTCTGTGCAATAATCTCATAACCGTTGCGGGCACAACTTGGACTGTACACCTGTTTCAGTGTTTTGAAGAGGTAGGCCACCACAAATTATCAAACACGAACGCCCTAGCAGTGTAATCATTATGCCTGTAACATACTTTTCTGAGGTGTTCACAATATTCATTGCGTGATTTATCACATTCTCGGTGGACGTCCCTCTCCAGAAACTGTACTGCAAAGGGGCTCATGCCTATTAACTGTCTATGGTCCCTCAAGCGCCGGTAGAGAAAGTTTTCCTGTACTTTTGCTAGACCATTTACTAAGAAACTCAGTCTGTAAGATTTCGGTTCGCTTGGGTCTTTGAACCATTTTAGTATAATGACATTCCAGGTTTTCCGGATTATAAGCACCTGACCTGCAAAAGACTTTCGTCTAATAACACTGATATATATGGAACAGTTTTGTTCACTAGCTGATGACACACTTCTGCGAGTATGCTACCCGGCCCTAGTCCTTTCTTCTTCTTTAAATTCATTATTGCATGTCTCACTTCCTCTACGCAAATGGAATCACAATACTTTTAGTCACATGCTGCTCTAGAAAAAAAAATTTCATATGTGTGTGAAATCTCATGCGACTTAACTGCTAAGGTCATCAGTCCCTAAGCTTACACACTAATTAACCTAAATTATCCTATGGACAAACACACACACACCCATGCCCGAGGGAGGACTCGAACCTCCGCCGGGACCACCCGCACAGTCCATGACTGCAGCGCCTTGGACCGCTGCTCTAGAACATCATATCGAAGATGCTGATGGAACTCAGTGTCTTCCATTGTTGCATCATTCGGCAACAAAGTTCTGAGCAGCTACTGGCAGTGTGTCGTCATCATGACGTCTTATCTTCTCAGGCTTGGGAACACAATGGGCGATCGAAACTTGCTTTTTGCAGGCTTGCATGGAAACCTCAAACATCTCTTACCGTTTGATCCTTAATATACGCTTCCCATTTTTCTACTCCTGTTTGGTGTAGTAGTTCTTTATATTGTAGCTTTGCTGTCCCATAGAAAATCAGTTTTCTTTGTCGTTCTGTTACCGTTAAAGATCTGTGGTACTATTTCCTCGCCTGCCTTGCTCTACGTCTTAAGGAGTTTAGGGACTCCAGTGAATTCGCCTGCTTTGACGTCGGCATCAAATCCGCTTCCTTGCGATAGCTGATCTTGAGTTCCGCCACCAGGAAAAGGATTGGTATCGCCTGGACATATACGTCCTTGTTTCGGGCTAGAGGAACGCCACGGAGCGGGATGGAGATTATGTGGAAAAACAGGGTGTGTGGATAAAACACCATCCTTTCGTGTGTGTGTAATTCTCATTATTTTCAGTATAGAATTGTTGAAGAAAAAAATTGCGGTGTATTACTTTCTGGCCAACCCTAGTGATGTGCGTCCAATTTTCATTGAGTACAGAGATACAGCTGTTAGTAAGTAATCCAAACAAACTTTAAGCAAAGGCAAATGTGGACATTCTCAGTTGATATTTAAAAATTCCACCTCCAACGTCAATGCACTTTGGACTTCTCTTGATAACACCATGTGTTGTCTTTGAGTCCTTTTATGAGGGCTGCACTACTCATAATTCGAACGATCGTATCGGCTCTTTTGGTTACTTTTCTTTGTAGACTTCGCCTTTCAACCATCCCCACAGGCAAAAATCCATTGGGGTAAGGTCTGGGTCCTTGGTGGCCAAGAAACGTACCGATCTATCTTTCGGGGAATGTTAGGTTTCGATGAAGTGTCGCCTGACGACTACAATGTGCAAAAGCCCCGTCATCTGGATGAATATACTCATTCTTGTAGCCAAAGAAATCTCTTTCAATAACGCTGCAATCTCATTTTCAAGAAAGTGTAGATAACGGTGTCCTGTAAGACGATGCGGTATACAACAGGCCCAGTTAACTAACTATCAGACCACACCACACATTTACAGAGAAGCGTTCTTGAAAATTTGTCTCTAAAGTGGCATGTGCATTTTTTTCAGACCACTGATATGAATTACGAGTGTTATTGATGCAGTCACGAGTGAAAGTGGCTTAATCAGTGAAGAGTAAAAATGGGATTACGTGGCGATTTTCAAGTACTCTATGACAAAATTCCAGTCGCCTATCTCCACCTCCTGCTCGGAGGTGCTGAATGAGCTGTAAATGATACAGATGGAAGTTGTACATACGTAATGTCCGCCATAATCTTGTATGTGGAACACCAATATTTACAGAAATTCTACGTGTGCTTGTTGAAGGACTATATTCCACCGACCGAATAATGTGTTCTACTTCATCCACTCTCTGTTCATTTACACGTTCAGATGCAATATGACGACTGCGCACCGTACCGGTGTCACGCAGTGTACTGATCACAGGAGTAAACACTCTTTAGTCCGGCAATCCGCGGTTAGGAAATCGTTTGCCATATTCTCTACAAGTAGCAGCAGCGTTTCCACTAAAATACCCATACCCAAATACTACATCGTCATATTCAGCATGTGTAAATACGTGCGGCATGTTTACACGCTACAGTACAGTAGAATAGGTCGACACATCACAATGAAAACTTCAGTGTAAGCTAAAGCACAACTTCACAACGTGAACATCACTGAAGACATTCGATAAAGACGCCCATAGCTAACCATAGCTACCCATAGCAAAACTGGTGTGTGTCTGTAGTTGTGAGATATGAGACAATGCTTACAGCATAAAATTATAGTGAGAAACCCGTATACGAGCTGTCGTCATACAAATAAAAAGGTGTTGCTTCTGCAGGACTGGGAGAAGGCAGCTACATCAGATATGGAGCAACCGATAAAGGTTTTAATTATTCCAATGCTCGCCTTAGGCTGCCCAGTGTTGTCGCTTACTCATCGTTTGTAGACAGAGTGACGGCATGCAGTGTCTAAGGCACTGGACTTTGAAGGAAATGGGTTCAAAATAATACCACGCCACTTAGATTCTATTTATCTTCTGTAGTGTTTTCCTGGAATCATTTAGGGCACAAAGCGAGATGATTCTTCGAAAGCGCCGTGGATAATTTCCTTCTATATCCTTACAAAATCGTAGTATGTGCTTCGTCCTACTTTGCCTCGTTGATAACGCGGTGATAGTTTCGCCTTTCTTCCATGCCACTAAAGTGAAGAAAGACATTATATAGTTTGGATTTAACTAATTTGTAAATAAAAATCATGATGTTATTTCATTACAATGAGTAATGAAAAAATTTTTTCTCCCGGCTAAAGATTTGGTCAAGTTGCTAAAGAAATCCAAGTTAACGTTGTGTTAAAGCGATGTCTGTAAGTTGTGTAAGTGTCACTAAATCACATTTCATCCAACAGATTCTATACAACTATTGATTATAACGGAAACAGTTATCTTCAGCATAATGATCATTAAAACCACCGAATATCAGCCGCGCACAACACTGACGTATGTTACCTGAAACAATATTCTTCGCAAATCGTACGTAATTAATTTCGGCTCCATACATCAGCAAGAAAAGTTTGTTATATGGATCGTACTATGAGCACTGTTTTTACAGAACCAATCTGATTCGAATTATTTTCATTAAAGTGAGTTTAGGATCATCGGTGCACATTTATTTTTACACATTTTTATTACCTTCGTCATATATGTCTGCAGAGTTGCCTAATTTGAATTTGACACTGAGATAATTGTTAAGATGGCGGCAAACAATTGACGGAGACTTTCTATTGTTAGAACAAATTTCCTTTTAAGAGGATAAGTATTTGAATTAATGCTTATTAAACTTTACTTTTATACTGTGCACTATTTAGACCAATTTTCATCAAGCAAACCTTTGATGTCTTCGTAAGAAACACAGATAAAATGCGATACAAACCGCCATCGTCAATGGCTGCGCTCCTTGCAGCGGAAAGAAATAATTGACACAGATAATGTTTATTGAGAGAGGAATTAAACTTACAAATATTTATTCACTCATATTTATAATATTAATGAACTCTATTCTCAAGTAATAATTAACAAATAATTACAATTTCTTAACAGACCTCAGTTTGATATGCGTCTTGCGTCCGCAACCTACAAAAGCCAACCAAAAAAAGGTAAAAACAAAGGAAGACAAACGCAGATAATATAAAAGGAATTTACAATTATCATTGTCTTTGTATGATGCACATCGGTATGTCCAATTACATCATAAAATATTTTATAAATAATTAATATTTATTATTGTTTTGTTTTATTTCACTGTTTTTCCGTATGTCAGATAGATAATATTTATAACTGTTAAAGGCATAATTTCCTCTTGTCGCACTGTAGCTAAAATTTATGTCGTGGATGTTACACCTAGTACGTGTTTCGTCCTACTTTGCCTCG
The DNA here is from genome assembly GCF_023864345.2 of Schistocerca serialis cubense. NCBI lineage: Eukaryota > Metazoa > Arthropoda > Insecta > Orthoptera > Acrididae > Schistocerca > Schistocerca serialis. Next base: position 221,164,214 of record NC_064645.1, read on the forward strand.
TTGATAACGGGTTGATAGTTTCGTCTTTCTTCCATGACACTAAAGTGAGGAAAGAATTATGTCTCGCGGATTTAATAAATTTTAATGAACTGCTACGATTGTCTGTGGTTGATTTTGCACTGTAGAGTCAAGAGTACAAAACTCGTGGTTTCAGTCATATTCACAGATGAGACTAAGTCATACATCAGCGAGATTGCAATGTGATGAGAGAGGCAACAAAGATAAGTACCTGCCTTTCCGCCTTGTGGGACGCATGTTATAAGTGAGAGCCCAAGACGCCATCGCCGCTCTGCTAACACCACGGCGGAGGAGCGCCTCTTACGGTACCCATATTTTTTATGTGAAACTCTCTCCTCCCTCGCGAATAAATAACGTCCTAAATTAAAATGTCAGTCTGGATTTTGTTCCGCTTCCGCGGAACTCAAGACTTTCTCTCTCGAGAGCGGCGGTCTCTGCGCTGCGTCTTCATCGATCGATCCTCAGTTTACGATCGAGTTTTCCCTCGCTTCGACGTCTTGCGTTACTGTCAATCAACTGCGTCCTTCCGGCGCATCAGGGTTCATCTTGTGGTGCCGATATTCTGAGGGGATAATGTCCTAAAAAACAAATGACGCCATTGTCTTCTTTTCCACGCAGGATTACACGAAACGTTTCTCCACCACTCGGCCCCCTTCTACTTTACTTACTCCTAGTGATAACACGTACTGACATTCCTCTGAGCAGCATGATAGCGTTTGAATTCTGTCTTTCCTTTTTCTATTATTATCTCAGTTGTGGAATCCTTTTCATTGTAATAATTGTTTGCTGTTCTTACACTACACTGATTTTTGGAGTGCTAAAGCAGGATGTAGTGCACAGTACTCAACAATAATTATCTTTGTTTGTAGGCTGCTGCAATTTTAAATGTTTTAACGTTTTAGCTAAGTATGTTTGCGCATTTGCCGGGCTTTTAGAGGCCAGAGTTGATTTGTATTTAATTTGATGTTTTAAACCGTCGACATGCTGCTTTTATTCTGTTGCTTTCTGTCTGTTACAGTAGACCGTTATTTGTTGTCCTGTCCATTTTTTAATCCCATTCCAAACCGCCAGTCGGCTAGGTATGCCAACGCCAGTGAACCACAAGTATACTTCATTTATAATTTTCAAACAAGAGTGATTGGCTAATACAGTTAAAGTTGTTTTATTGCTTTTACTGTATAATAATCGACTGAAATTTGAGGTAAAGTTTGTTAATCCAGTCATCTAGCCAAAAGGTGTATGTTTCATTAAATTCATGGACAACTATTACTATTCTATTGCATTGAGTAACGGTCTTTTAATAAGAAATGTGGAAATATGTTTGGATTAAAAGTTTATATTTGTCATTTAGAAGAAGAAGAAATTAAAAAAAAGCTTTGTGCTAATCTTCTTGTTAAAACTATTCCCGGAACCGTTGCACTTCCCACCAATCTCCCCCCCCCCCCCCCCCCCCACCATCACCCGCTTAAAAAGGAACACACACGTCACAGTACAGGGTGCCCAAACAGTTACCTCGATACACAATGTAGCCCGACCCATCTCGCATGCAAACGATCATTAAGGTGCCGACTGTCAACCAAGGACAGATTGTCCCAAGGACCTCGCTCCTTTTCTTGCAAATCGGTCATGTTTCTTGCAAGACCAGAAGAACGAGCAACTTCCCGCTTCATCAAGTTCCATACGCACTCAGTTGGCGAGACACCTGGCGTTCCTGCTGGCCAGGGCATTTGTTGTACACCACGAAGAGCAAGTCGAGTCGCAGCAGCCGCATGTGGACGTGCATTGTCCTGCTGGAAAAGCACATCATATTCCTGTCAAAGAATTGGGACTAGCATTAGGATAAAAGCCTGTGCAGCTTATCGGCACTGGTTACTTCATCCAGCAAAAGCACCAAATGTCAGCGCGGGTTGTAACTGATGGCCCTCCACACCACGAAGCGTGGGATGTGACCTGTGTGTTGTAACCCACTGCACTCTCCGACAGATAGCTTACCTGGTCTATACCATACACGTCCATCTATCTCATACAGACTGAACCTACTCTCCAGAGTAGCCATGATTGGTGGTGTTGTGTCAGTGGTAGCATGCCAGTGGCAGCAGAGCTCCAAGGAGACGGTTCCAAATGGTCTCTGATGGTACAGCAAGAGGAAAGTGTGTCCAGATTTCGCCCCGGTATGATGTTTTGTCGGCCACTGTCGCTCGCCCAATACATCGATCTGGGAGTGCGTCTGTACTACGCGGGCGTCCAGATCCTGGTCTACAGGTGTGGGGATGTTCCACATCCCTCTACTGACAGCAGCGACACACCACCCATACGTTGAGCCCAACACGTGCAGCAATCCCTCGACATGTCCATCCAGCTTGCCGCAGGCACACAATGCAACCACGTTCGAAAGACTGACACTCCTCAGCACGGGTATGTACTCTTCGGCGAGTCATGACTGTACGCTAAAATAAATGTTGCAAACACTCTTCAGCTCCAAACTCAGCACAGTTACTGAATCCGGAACCAAAGATGAGGGTGCGTAGATAGGGCGCCTGAGCGGCATCTGTTCGCCGATGACCTAGAAAAATGAATCACTAGCATTACTACACCTCAGTATGCACATATTATACCCTAGTACCAGTGTAATGAAAATCCTTGAGTGCTTTGAATTTCTTTTCCGGCAGTGCTTATTCGATGCTGACACAATTCTATTCTTCAGAAACGTCTTTCTTGCCATTTCCAGTACACATAATATATCCTCACTACTTCCGCCATCATCAGTTATTATACTGGCCAAACGGCAAACATCTACTACATAATGTCTCGTTTCTTAACCAAATTTCCTCAGCATCATCTGACTTAGTTCTGTTGGATTCCATTACCCACGCTTTTCTTCATCTTATATCCCCCTTTCAATAAAGTGTCCATTCTATTCAGCTGCTCTTCCAAGTCGTTTGCTGTCTCTGAGGGATTTACAATGTCATCGGCTATCCTCAGAGTTTTTACTTTTTGTTCCTTGACTGTAATAACATTTTCAAATTTTTGTTCGTTTTACTTTACTGCTTTTTGAATGTAGAAACTGCATAATATCTGGGGAAGGCTACAAACCTGTCTCACTCTCTTCCAACCATTGCACCCCTTTCATGTTCCTCGCCTCTTTTAACTGGCGTCTTGTTTCTCTACGAGTTTTAAATAGCCTTTCGCCTTTGCTACCTTCAGAATTTCTAGGAATATATTTCAGTCAACGTTGTGAAAAGCTTCCTCTACGTTTACGTAAGCTTGCCTTTCCCTAACCTACTTCTAAGAGGAGTCATAGGGTCAGCATTGACTTTGTGCTCCTACATATCTCCGCATTGATCTTCCCTGATATTGGCTTCAACCAATTTTTCCATTCTTCCGCGAATAACCCGTTTTAGTATTTTTCAACCATGACTTTAATAAACTGATACCTTGGTAATTATCTACACTAGTCAACACCTGCTTGCCTTGGAATTGAAATGATTACATTCTTCTTGAAGTCTGAGGGTATTTCACCTGTCTCATTAACCTTGCACAACAGGTGGAATATTTCTGATGTTTGGTTTCGCGCAGTCATCAGTGGCCGGAATAGTTCTGTCATGCCTGGCTCTCCCAATTCTTTGGGAGCCATGAGAATGGTTATGAACGGAATGTAGTCTACATCGGGGGTCTTATTTCGATTTATGTATTTCAGTGTTCTGTCTTCTTCTCGCAGTATCGTACCTCCCATCTCACCTACGTCCTCTTCCCTTTTTATATTATTGCCTTCAAGTTGATTTCCCTTGTACACCCTCTCCATCTATTCATTCCACTTTTCAGCTCTCTTTCTTTGAGTACTGGTTTTTATCACCATTCCTTGATGTTCGTACAGGTGCTTCTCTTTTCTCCATATGCCTCTTTAATGTCTCTATAGACGGCACCTAACTCACCCGCGGTAAAACATGCTTCTATATCGCTACATCCGTCCTCTAGCCAATCCCATTTAGTCATTTTGTGCCTCTCGTTAATCTCTTTTTTAGAGTTCGTGTTACCTTTCACCTGCTGCACTTTCATACTTTCTCCTTGTATCAGTTAAAATCGGTATCTCCTGCGATAGTCAAGGATTTCACCTCGACATTTTCTTTGTATCTATTTGATCCTCTGCTGCCTTTCCTATTTCTTGTCTCAAAGCTACCCATTCGTCTTCTACTACATTGATTCGCTCTGTTACAGTCAATTGCTGCGTAAAGCTTCCTCTGTAACTCTCAACACCTCTGGTTTTTTAACTTATCCAGGTCCATCTCTTTAATTTTTCATTTTAATCTACAGTTCATAACCGATAAATTGTGGTCAGTGTCTACATTTGCCCATGGAAATGACCAACTGTTCAAATTTGGTTCCGAATCTCTGTCTTTCTGTCGTATAATCTGCCGGTTGTCCAGATCTCTTCCACGTATACAACTTTCTTTCATAATTCTTCAACCAAGTGTTAGCGATGAATAAATTACGCTCTGTGCAATATGCTACTAGGCGGCTTCCTCCATCATTCTTTCTTCCCAGATCATATTCACTTACTATTTTTCGTTCTCTTCTTTCTCCTACTGTGCCGGCCAGTGTGGCCGTGCGGTTCTAGGCGCTTCAGTCTGGAACCGCGTGACCGCTACGGTCGCAGGTTTGAATCCTGCCTCGGGCATGGATGTGTGTGATGTCCTTAGGTTAGTTAGGTTTAAGTAGTTCTAAGTTCTAGGGGACTGATGACCACAGATGTTAAGTCCCATACTCAGAGCCATTTGAACCATTTCTTTCTCTTACTGTCCATTTCCAGTCACCCATAACAACTAAATTTCGTCTCCCTTAACAATTTGAATTAATTCTTTTAACCCATCATAGTTTACTTCAAACGCTTCATCATATGCGGAGCTAGCTGGCGTTACGTGTACAACTGTGGTGGGTGTTGGTTTCGTGTGTATCTTGGCTACGATAATGCGTTTACTATGGTGTTCATAGAAACTTACAGCATTGCAGTTTTCTTATTCGTTATTAGATCTACTCCTGCATTACACTCATTTTATTTTGTATTTATAGCCCTTTAAACACTTGACCAGAAGTCATTTGCCTCCTACTACTGAATTTGGCTGATTCTCACTATATCTAAATTCGACCTATCCATTTCCCTTTTCAAATTTTCTAACCACCTGCCCGATTAAGGGCTCTAACATTTCACTCTTCAACCCGTAGAATACCAGCTTGTTTCTCCTGATGACTCCATCCTCCTGTGTAGTTCCTACCCGGAGATGCGAATGGGGACTGTTTCCTTTTGAAACATTTTATTCAAGAGGATGCCGTCATAGTTTAACCGTACAACAGAGTAGCATTCTCTCGTGAATAATTACGATTGTAGTTCCTAATTGCTTTCAGCTATTCACAGTACCAGCACAGCAAGGCAATGTTGGATAATGTTACACTGCCAGATCAGTCGGTCATCCATCCCCGACAGCTGCTAAAAAAGGCTGCTGCTGCTCTTCAGGAATCACTTATTTGTCTGTCCTCTCACCAGTACCCGGCTGTTGTGGCTGTACATAAGGCACAGTTCTTTGTATCTTTCAGGCATGCAAGCGACCCCACCACGGCAAGGTCCAAGTTTCGTGATGGGAGGAGGAAACTACTACATTACTCATAATGATAATATGAGTATATCAGTTCAGTAATCATATTATCATTATGATGCGCGAAGCAGTGACAACCCGATGGACAGCTATCAATGAGTCAACCTCATCTGAATTCATGAGGTGAATTTCGGGACACAATGTGTACGAGCTATGTTGTTCGAGCATCTGTCAGTATGTTTGTGTTCCAGAATTCTTAATTTAGTAACACTTATTTCTGCTGTGTTCAATACGCTTGATCATTCGCTTCTGGAGCATTTCTGCGTGGTATGGGATCCTTACCAATTAGGACTGATGGAGGATATCGAAAACAAACAAGCACAGCAAGTTTTGTAATTTCGCGAAAGAGGAGAGAGTGCGTCGCTCTTATGATATGCGAGCTATGGTGACAGTCATTAAAACAAAAGGCGTTTTACGTTGCGGTGATATCTTTTGTCGAAATATCAGTCAACTACTTTCTCCTCCGAATACGAAAGTTTTTTATTAACTTTCATCTACATCAGAAGAAACCATTATTACAATAACTCAGAAGAAATTGCAGCTCCCACGGAAAGGTTGAACTGCTCGTTTCACTCTACCCAGGAGTGGATCGGTAGAGAAATGGTCGGAAAGTGGTTCGATGAACCCTCTGCCAAACACTTGTGTGAACTGCAGAGTAGTCACGTAGATACACATGCATACTGAATTTTAAGACAAGTAAATGTGGGATTCGTGTGGCTTTTCTCTTTGTTAGTGTTAAATGAAACATCAAACATTCAAAGTATTGGTTTCTCTTATACTGCCGTGTAAGGTTCAAATGGCTCTGAGCACTATGCGACTTAACTTCTCAGGTCATCAGTCCCCTAGAACTTAGAACTACTTAAACCTAACTAACCTAAGGACATCACACACATCCATGCCCGAGGCAGGATTCGAACCTGCGACCGTAGAAGCAGCGCGGTTCCAAAGTGAAGCGCCTAGAACCTCTCGGCCACTCATGCCGGCGCCGTGTAAGGAAACAGATCTCAAACCAGAAGTGAACCTTAGGATCTATGCCTCTAGTTCTCAATGTGCCAAACATTATTTACATTCATGGGAGCTCGCAAAGAAACTAATGACCAATAAACTGTATTGGTTTGAAGCAGAATACCAAATAGATTTCATCTCTCGCCATTACTGACATATTTTATAAATGCTTATATCAAACAATAGAAGTTATTAAGCAAGAATCTGAGTCACCATAAGAAACAGATTTTTTCCTTCGGTTCTTGCTTCTGTACAGATTAAATCGGTATATGTTCGGAAGGTATACATATGTTTCCTTGGAATCTTTCCCCTATCTCAAGCCTAACTTAGTTGCTTTATCTTCTCTATTTTCGAGTTTAATATCAAACAAAATAGTTCGACCCGTTTTTACTGTACCTGTATAACGCAGCAGGATGATGTTATGCGAACTGCATCTAACAACATGTAGATGAGCTTCACCTTCCAATTACTACATTTAGATTGCTTGAATTCTTCGATGCTATCTACCAAGACAAACTAAGGTGCTGCGGTTAGATGTACTTTTCCCGATTACTTCCTTCGAAATAAAAAAAAAGTATTAATGCTAGACCTGACAGTGTGTACCCAGTTTCATACTCCAACACTGGGAGTTAAGTATCTAGTTTTATAAAACAATCTAGCAAATATCTTTACACTTACGTACAGTAAATTGATTCTGCGCTACAATGGATTTCGAAATAAATCAGCCATGTGCTTTACAAAGCCGAATATTTTCCTAAAGTGACAGTGAAACCATTAGAAACAGTGATGCCCATGGCAGCACGTGGATTTGAACGCCACTGACTCCCAATCGGATTTCTTTGTCTTAAACACTGTGCCTCTTATCTCGGTCGGGAGAGTAGAATACGTTTCTATTCACAAATACATATACTTTGATCTTATTCACCATCCCACGGTATTCCAGTGATACGCACAATGTGAAGGAAAATACTACTGAAACTTTTAGCGAACGATTCGTCACTGGTATTTTTGTTCGTTTTTAAAATTCAGACGTTTTGTCGAAAGAAATGAGTACGATTACACTGAGCTACATTCGGTTGCACAGCATGCATAAAACATGCGTTACATGGAGCACTAAAATAATCCTGGAGAAACATTATTGAGAATTCGAGAAACTCGTCTAAAAAACTGTGTGTTTTTCTAGTAACAAAAACACGTAGAGAGCACGTGCGCTAACAGCTTTTTGTATAAGAGAAAATTCTAGCCAATAAGCTGATTTCTCGCATGTGTTAAAACCTTCGATTTAAATTTTGTAAACTAGGATCACGAAAAGCAGCAACATTCGCTTTGAAAAATAAAAACCTTTAAGGTTATCTGTCTGTAGTACATGTGAAGTAACTCTCAGTACCTTTTCAAGAACAACTGTGGCAACTGATCCATTATGAAACGTATTTCAAAGAATAATTTTTTGTTGTTGTTATTCTTGCTTTTTGTCCGTCGTCGTGTTGTAAGTGATGTGTTTACATCGTAATAAATTTTTCACTCAGCACGGAATCGATTCCATTTAATAATACTTATTGACTTATTGTTCATGGTCTATTCTATTTCAGCCAGGAAGGTCATATGACTAGTCCACGTCAGCCAGTACTTCATTTTGCCATTTTACTCTAGCTCAACGCTCTTTTCGTACTTAGATCACATGTATTTCGCCAAACAAGTGGAATAGTGGCCGTAAGCGATACTTCTGTCTTACATTCTTCACAGGTTGTAGTGCTGGATAGGCGACTTACGAATATCAGACTGTCGTGTTTCTTCTAAATTACAATCGGAGCGCTATCGGTAGTATCATGTCACCCACAAGTGATATGTTTTTAGGAAAATATAGAGTACTGCCCAATATAAGAAGACGAAATATTGTTTCATAAGCTGTTGTCATAGATGAAATGTATTCACAGTTGCGAATATGGACAATCATCAACTCTGTAATGGAATAACGCCAACGGAATTTTGTGCCGCACCGGGACTCCAAGCCGGATTTCCCGCTCATCGCGAGAGGTCACCTTACCAGTAGGCTGTCCGAGAAAGCTTTACAGCCAGACCCAAACATCTGTATGTAGTCAACTACGAGCCTGCAACCTGCACTCGTACATCTATTATGTGTATTCCGGTACAGCGGTGACATTTTAATTAAAAGTCGCTCGCCGGTGTTAGGGCATAAATACGATATTGTGCTGACTGTGTTGTTCAGAATTACGACGCAGAGCTCTTCCGGACACGCATTCATGCTTGTCCGAAGTAACACTACATCGTACTTCTGAACAATACAGGTACTGTAATATTTGATACAGGTTTTTCTCTGTCAAGCATCAGAGCTGCAGAATTTGCAGAGATTGTAAGAAATTCGTCAACACAAGAACCTGGACTACGAGGTTCTTGTCGCTTTGTTCTGAATGCACTTAAGTTTTCGTTTGTTTCCCTAAAAATTAGATCTCTGGAAATAAATGTTTTGTGATACTTGTGGCCCCTCCCGGTAATGAGTTGATCTACTGATAGCTCATATGTCACAGACTTCCATCGACGGAAAGCTATTGGGATTTCTACAATATCTTGAAATAGGCTACTCTAGAAACTTTGTATGTAATCTACACAATAAAATATAGAGTAGGTGTATATCGTAAAATACCATTTGTGACTGAACAGAACGTAGAAAGGAAAACCAAACTTACTTACAGAAAGAGGAGGGCTTTCAAGGGAACTGCTACAACTAGTAAGACAGTGTTTACCACTACAGTGATGAGCTTAATATGCTGTAAATCTAAACAACAGTGAGTCTGAAAACGCGTAAACTGCACATTCGTATTAGAGATGCTGTTCCCCCAAAAAAATAGTATACTACGTGAATCCAAAGATGAAGTTTCGATGACTCGTGAAGTACATATCCATGACTACCAGAAAATGGACGCACGTAATACATCATCTGTGCGTAAGACTTGAAGCGTTTTCGTACTGAGAGCCTTAACCGCAAACTATGCTGCAGGTTATGTGACGAATAGTCTGATTCCAACAGCGTGGGTTTCTGTAGTTCCTGTTGTCACACTGAAAGGAAACCTAACTTACGAGGCATTGTCAACATCTGGAGGTCTTTGAATACAATTCCTCTAGTACTAACAAGGGGAGTGCCAGGGTTGGGAAATGAAGTTCGGAGTGGGACGGCGAGTGTTTGCAGCACTACCCCATAGTGTTACAATGCCCCAGCCATACGGCCAGATGGCCAGCCATTCACGACAAAAACGCTCCGAAACTTTCAGTCCTACAGTATATAATACCCATGCGTCCGTTCACTGACCCGAATGGCGCGGTAGCCGATGCAATATTGGTAACAATTCGTGCTTCGTATTTTCAAACTATGTTTGTAGTGCAGGGAGCGCGGATGCGCGGTTATCCCTTCGCTCTCCAAGTTTGTCAAATGCCCCTTTGTGGATACCCTCGTTTATAGCGCTCTAAGCGGTCTCATGACACTGAAGTCGATCGTGTACCTGAACTAGTCGGATAGAAGCCTTACGCTCCTGTTCGACGGATGTTATGTATAATATACATCATAGAAACGAAATATTTTCAGTATACAATACGAACGAATATTTGAAGGAAATAATTCGGTTGGAAAAGTTGAAAATGATTAAAGAACAAAAGTTTACAATTGGAACATCATTGTATTTTTTTTAATAAGGCGAAGCCAATAGATACTTTGAAAATATGAAGCACAAATTGTTACCAATAGTGCATCGACCACCGCACCATTCTGTTCAGTGAGCGGACGTATGTGTATTATATACTGTAGGACTGAAATTTGCCGGCCGTGGTGGCCGAGCGGCTCTAGGCGCTTCAGTCTGGAACCGCGCGACCGCTACGGTCGCAGGTTCGAATCCAGCCTCGGGCATGGATGTGTGTGATTTTCTTAGGTTAGTTAGGCTTAAGAAGTTCTAAGTTCTAGGGGACTGACGACCTCAGATGTTAAGTCCCATAGTGCTCAAAGCCAGCCAGTTGACTGAAAGTTTCGGAGTGTTTTTCTCGTGAATCTAGCCATATGGCTGGGGCATTGTAACTCTATGGGGTAGTGCTGCAAACACGCGCCGTCTCGCTCCGAACTTCATTTCCCAACCCTGGCACTCCCCTTGTAAGTCTGGAAATGTTCGAAGTCGGTTTGACGAAGATGAATACTATAAAAATGTCCTGCACGATATTTACAATCGCTGTGACTGAATGTTATGGAGCCATTGTGACTTCTGCAGCAAAGAACATAAAAAGTTTAATTTTTTAATGTGAACCCTCCAGCCAGAAGTTATTAGGTTGCAACAGCTTTTAAATATTTTAAGATCGACATTGAGTTCAGTACTGCCAACATAGTATAACTTCAAGGAGCTCACAACGATCTAGATCATTCTTTGCACATTGTGAATGCATGCTGCCTTATTTACTCCACGCTAATGACGTAACTTTAGGGACAAAAATTAAACTTATTTTCACTATTCGACCAGAACTACCCCCAGAGGGCTATAGTAACCTGAGCTTTAGGTATTTTACTTGTCATTGTTTTCCAAGTGAAGCTTCAAGGTGGAGGAAACGCGGCCAGCTGGGGCGCCAACAACACGAGGGTGACCGCTGGGGGTTCGGCTTTCCTCACCACGGAATTACCACTGGCTTCTCGCCGGCTGTAATAGCCACACGCGAGGGCCGAATGGGCTCTTTCTTCTTATTTGCGCTGTCAGAAAGACGGTAAAGGTGCGGGGAGCGCGTCCAAGCTGAAACGAGCGAGAGAGACCGATGGGCTGGGGGGGGGGGGGGGAGGGGGTGATCCCAGGTAGGGCCCTACCCCGGCGGCCTTCGTTTTCCAGCGGGCGCGTCTCAGATAAACAGGCGGCAAAAAACTGGACCCATGTATATGAGGGGGGCCCCTCGTGCCGCCTTCATTAACGCGGGTGATACGGACCCAGCCACACCGGAGCCCTCGGTGTAATTGCTTTTAATGAGGGGCCAGACAGAGAGCTGGAGAGGCTGCTCCGTTCCATAGTGTTAGTGGCAAAGCTTATTAAAAGCGACGTTCCTGTAATTAACATACACTCTGGAGAACGTATTTGCTTCGAAACGCTGCGTTGACTCGCTAACAATCATTGTTACACAGCTGTTGCTGCCGGGGAAGGTTTGGCAGGTAATGTACCTACTACATTCCTCATGTGTATTATTCTTAGCAACGAAAGATTAACGGCGTCGGAGCGTGGTGGTCTGGTAATTGCTTCTGTGCTTACTATTTCACAGCAGTCACGAAGGGAGGCGGTTTTGTACAACGTTCTTCGTCTCGATGTACTTGCTACCTAAATTTCTTAGATGACCAGAAGAAACAAGTTATTTCACCAGTATCTGTTGCTGCTTTGGCACATAATGCGACGATAATGAGTAACAAAATTTATCCTTCTTGCTTGTGGCTGCTGTTCGTGTATTGTTGTCGTGATCTGCAATGAGGCCTTGGTGTGCTTTTGTAATTTTTAACGCACCACCCTATTTCCCTCCAGTACCGACTTGACTGTTCCTTGATGTTCCACAATGTATACCATCAATCGATAGATTCATTTTGTACAATAACTGTTTTCTGTCCAATCAGATGCGCCAAAACTTCATTCGCTCTCAGAAGACATCGCAACACTGCGTTTGCGTGTTTCAATGACGTGGATAAGTATAAAAGTGACAGCGCAGCCACAAGCAGCGTTTTTCAAGCCCGTCAGGCTTCTACGGAGTAGTTAGATAAATAGTGTAGCACAGCGTCCCTGCCTACCTTCAGCCGGTCCTGATATTTCCTTTCCCTGTTTGTCAGTCGGGCAGAGTTCGCAGCACTGGGAGAGCGATCTGTCACGGAATGGCAAATATTGACAGATCCTGCAGGGCGGGGGTTGAATTGTTGGGCCAGCTCCCTAGCGTTTGTACAACATAACTATGGAAAAGGACTTTGCTCAGAGCAACATTGAATGTACACAAAAAAATATGCATTTCAGGAACTACGGAGTTTTATGGTTGTTGTGAAGGTTGTTGTTTGTGTTCTTAGTGGAACAAAAACCATGACGTTAAAAAGGGGGAAAGGGGCAAAACAGGATTTCAGTAGATGTCGATAAGAAGCATGTATGAGATACAAAATGCTGGGAGATAATTGATGAGAAGATTGTGAGTGAGGAAATCTCAAATTATGGCCACAAAATTGTCATTGTCAGAGCTTAAGCACCTGCAAATGATGCTGAGAGTAAAGTCAGGGTTGAAAACGTAACATGAGTGCTAGAGAGCATAAAGAAACAATTTTATTGGGTGAGTATAATGGAAAGGTAGGGGTGAGTACCGATAGTGGAGTGGCGTGAAGGTATGGAGATGTGACAGTAAATGACAATGGAGAATGAGTAGTTGATACTTGTAAGATACTGTCCATGAAGAAATTAAAAGAGTACTTTCCTCACAAGCAGATACATGGAAGAGTCCATAGGGCAATGTCAGGTAGATAATAAACTACATTATTCAAAATAAAAAGTTGAACACAAGAACAAATAGTGTTAAAGTCTACAGAAGTGCAGAATGTGGTTCAGACCACTTCTTTATGGGTGCGAAAATGGTAGTAACATCTAACGGGCAAAGAAAAATTAAAGGGTCGGTACAATTTTCCTATCAATTATGGTTAGCAAACAAACTGAGCACCTACAAGAAGGAATAACGGAGCAGAAGTACCAGGGAACTAAAAAGTGCGTACGTGAAGCAGCATTTGAAGCGCTGGGGCAGCAAAAAGAAAAACAACTCAACGCCACATTGGTTGACTCAAAGCTTGAAGGAGAGGAGAGATGTTGTATAGTAACTGGTTGAGATCAAGGGACTAGTAAAGTAGAGCCTTGTATGTTGGGTGTACAGAAAACTGAAAAAGGACATTTTTAAAAGAAAGAAACGAAATGATAAACGAGAGGAATTCAATCGACGCATGAGGATCAAAACACTATAGATAACATGAAAAACGGTGGCAGCTCTGAGAAAAGAGATAAAAGAAAGAGGGAACCTGCGTATTATCAGTCTGATAGAGTGGGAAAAGCATTTTTAAAGGCCCGCTACCAGAAGAAAGGATAGAGTACAAGGAAATGTAGGAAATGAGATAGAACGAGGGTAGGGAAGAGGTGGTAAAAATATCACGATAGGATTAAAGAAGGCTACATAAAAGAAAATAGGGAAATCACCAGGGCGTTTGAATGTACTAACGGAAATAGTGAGGTATAGCTGAAGTATTCTATATTAATATGTAAGGAAGTTATCTAATAAATATTACATGGGGAGGAAACTCCAGCCTAGGGGAACTTCATGCATATAAGCTCCTTAAGTAACAAAAGACCCAACGAAGTGTGTAGCAGTTATGATGGTATATGAATCACAGGTTCAGTTATAAGCTGTGCAGGAGAATTTTATAAACAGCAACGGTGAAGATTATAGCTGATGTGGAAGAACACAGTGGCTTTCGAAGTAGATAATAACTTAACCATAAGACAGATCATGGAGAAGAGGTTGAAAACGAATCCAAGAAATAATTTTAAATTCGTATATCTTAAAAAAGCATGTGATACAATGACACAAGATACTGTTCGAGGTACTGTAGTAAGGGATACTGTCAAAAATATATGTAAGAAGTGCCACAAGCCTCTACAAGTCCTCATAGGGTGTCATCAAATTAGGGAAAAAAGATGCCAGCAGGTAAATTAAAAGGGTGTAACGAGGAAGCTGTCTGTCTCCCACACTCTTGAAGATGTGTGTGGAGAAGGCACTGGATCTCTGGTGTAGAAATTGCATAGGCATGGTGACTGAAGCAGAGAACCAGTACATGCCCACACATTTCTACTCTGACGATTAGGTCGTTGCAGCAGACGACGGAGCTACCTGCTTGAGACGTTGCTGGAGGAATGTATAAAGTGGGGTTTACAAATTAATTTTGTGAAGACGGAATATTTGTGCTGCGGGGAGGCTAGAAGTAACTTGGACAGGTGTGTAAATTATATAGCTGGGAAGTATTTTACCACTTGAGGAAGACGTGACGAGACAGCATACAACGAATCAAGCAGGGAAGAGTGGCTATCCAAAAATTAAATCCTGTACTTTCGTCCTCAAAAATGAGTTTAAAGGTTAAAATGCGACTATGCAAATCCATCGTGCAGCCAATAGCGAACTGTGGGAATTATTGTCATGGAATAACAGAAACAAACAGAAAGAGACCTAGAGCTTTAGGGAAGGACCAGTTGTTAAGAGCATGTTGATTTCCCGACTTGACCGTGTAAGAAATGAGGAAATAAGCAAAAGGACGCAGATTCATGGCTGCATAACGGATAGAATAGAAGAAAGACAGCTAGGAAAGTTAAGGTATGTCAAAAGAGTGGAAGAAAACAGATGGTCAAAGAGAGAACTTTCGTAACAGCTTCCTGAAAGAAAAAGAAAGGAAGAAAACGAAAAGGGTGCCTTAGGAATATCCAAGAATCCACGGAGAGAAGAGGAAAAGGAGAGGTTTGGGAAGAATGACGATCTCGAGGCGTTTGCCGACAGACGTGTGGGATGCGGCAACAGCTGTAGGCACCCCTCGGCAAGAAGGAGAAAGAAGTTTCCTTAATAACTCGATCTGCCCTCCCATCTTGCCACGACTTTTCTCTATTTCCCATTTTACTTGTTACACTTTTACATTTTCTCCTTTCGTCAGTTAAATTCAGTAAGTGGTGTGTTATCCACTGACTGCTACTGGGTCTTGTCATTGCCTATTTGTTTTGCTGCTCTCAAAGCCACCAGATACCTTCTGTTTTATTTCTGCTTAATGCATAGTTAAAGGTAACCTTAGTAATTACTTCTTGGAATTAGTCTAATCATGGAGACATAAATTCAGGGCACGATGAAAAACAATGACTATTCCATGTAACAATAATGGAAAGCAATTATACAGCAGTGGAATTATAGTAGTAAATATAGGAAAAACAAAACAATTTACACTTAAAAATGAATCGTATTTAAGTGGACATAACCCCTAGCATTCCTGTTTGTCTATGATAATGATGGAAGCTGAGGAAATGAATTCATATTCTTGTCAAAGGCGAGACTTGAACCTAGGTCTCGGGGAAAATTTAATTGTTCCTGTTTATGTAAGTGAGAAAACTTGTAGCTTGGAAGTACGGAATATTGAAACAACACTCTCTTCTGCAAATTTTACCACCTCTAATTCTCCTTACTTGGACAAGAAGAGAGATTTGTAGTTGGACAGCGGATGGAGTAGAATGGAGAGGGTATGATCTCAGTAGGTGAATGTTCTGCAGACATTTCAGAATCAAATTTTACTTTTGCAGAACCTGCTCACAGGAAAAAAATATTTGGTAAAGTGCACTAAACTTAGACCGGACTACATAAAAAAATAAGTTTGTGTGCACTTGAAGAAAACGAAGCGAACAATAAAAGCGAAATTTTGGTTGAGTTTTGATACATTTCAAAGTAATATTTCATATCCCGATGATAAGCTTATGCAGAGAACCGAAACGTCTTACACCCACCGCTACACTTACTTCTAAAAACTGACATCTCAAACCAACGACCAGTCTCATGGTGGGAAATACTTTGTACCCCCTTCCAATGTCACTCGCAAATGGAGCTAGGATAAAATGACTGCTTGCGTGCCTCTGTACGAACACCTGTTTCTTGATTTTGTACTTACGGATCTTACACGAGAAGAAAATGAGATGTAGAAGAATCATTATGGCATCCATTGTGAACGCTGGTTATCTGAATTTCTTCAATAGCATGTTGAGGAATGTTCATGTTATTCCGTCCAAGGACTCCCATTTGTTGCCCAAGGATCATCTCCCACACACTCTCATAATGAGAGGAAATACGAAATTGCACCTCATCTCCACTTTCATTTACTGGTAATATACGGGAACGAAGTAAGAGAAAAGCTTTTACAGGACAATGATCCAATATGTTCCCAGCTACTGCTCGAAGACCATTTTAACGAAAAACTTCGGGGAGCTCTTACACGTATTCCAAGGGATAACATCATCAGCGGTACTTGCTGGTTGTATTCATGAGAAACTGGTTTCGGATTTACACTACACCATCCACTGTGACTGTTAGACTCTTGAGTGATCATCTTGATTTCGAGAATCACCATTCTACTTCCTGTAGAAGTCCCAAAATATCGGCGTCTGTTAACGTAAGCTTATTATCGCCTATGGTGTGTGCGGAGGCTGTACATCATGTCAACTCAACTTGGTTTAACTACAGTTGTCTGTGCGCACACATGATGGATGCAATATACAACACCCCTCTACCGAGACGGTTACTTTATTGTAATATAGTTTTATAACATAAGCTGGGAAGTGTCAAAATTTAAGGCCCCTCTCCGTAATATAGGCTATTACATGTTCACTCTATGAGAGGTTGCTAGGAGTTTGCCGTAACTGTGCAGGACATCTTATTAACATGATCAGTTCGCAATTACATTTCGGCGATGAAATACTTTTCCACTCCAGCATTTCAAATAGCTATTTTTGAAGCCCGTGAATCCGCACAAGTGTACAAGGATGTAGAGGTCGCTCACTGATTAAATTCGTTAGAAATTTCATCCAATATTTTACAGGTACAAGAACAAATGATCTGTATTCTACAACGGAGAACAGTTTTGTGCCTCTCAATATATCCGGCTTGGACTGCCCTCTGGAACCAGTTACCCAGCTAGTAGTGAATGTGGGGTGCAGACGAAGGACTATTTAAGTTGGAGCACCCCTGTGTACACTAAATGACCGATTAGACGTTGCACACAAGAAGACTTGTGTGAATCAGCTGTAATTGTTATGATCATGAATAAACAGCATTGTACGACAGAAAATTTAATAAGGCTAAGGTCTTTAAGATATTGTCTCTTATAAACGCTAACAATACACGCATGTTATGTGGAGAAAATTAGTTGAAGTAAGAAATATATAGCAGTGAGACTCAGAACGAAAGATGAACCAATACGACAGGCTTAACACTTATGGTAGCGGCTCAATTATTGCTATGAGTACGTCCAAATATCTAGTGAAATCCATTCTGGATGAGAATGCGATATAAAAAATGTGAAGATTGGCGAAAACATCGTTCCCAAGCCAAAATCCAATGTTAACATCGTCTACGCACAGCAGGTATAGGAATGGCGGAGAGCTTCACTAAAAACCTGCTAAACATCGAGTCATTGCCGTAACCGTAGATGCCATATTAAAATGGTGTGATTTTGCAGACTGTGAGATGTACGCGTTTGAAATGGTAACTTGGGAGAATGCATGTTGAGATGCGATACTAAATGTATTTTATGTGAATTATTGAGGGCAGTGTGGACAGCATACAGGCAATGTAGTATGAGAAATGTACAGGAATCGACGACTACAAGGCAATGTTGTGTGTTACAAAGACCTGCTCTAACGAAGGTCAGTAGCATTACTAGCCGAAACGTTCCTACATTTTTCAACATTGCATAGTCTTCGCACAGAAGAATTACATACGAAAATATTACAGCATAACTGATCACTGTTTTCTAACGATGCAGACGTAAAGCAAAAACAGATCGTTTGATAAGAAAGTGTTCTTACTACGGCTCATAAGTTAGATACACTAATCTTTCGGATAATAACTTTATTCGGTTTTAATTTTATTAAATATATGTATTATTTATCATGGTTTATGGTTTTGTACCTGAAGCAAATAATAGTTCTAACAAAGCATAATTGCAGAAAAAACAATTCAGTTGTAAGTGTACTGCCTGCGATAGAATCAACAGTTTCATCTTTTGAGAGGAGGGGTAGTAGTAGTTGACCTGTGCCGCTACTAGAACTGCTAACGATCTAATCTCATGGTAACCGTGTAGTCTGATCAACCACCGATGCCTCTGCGACACTTGTGTGTAGTACAATAAAGGTCACAAAGTAATCTGATGGCTGAGAGACAGAGTATGTTCCGGCTCAAAACGCTGACCCAGCAACCATCAGCACTTTCTGGCTAGTTTCATATTCCAGCTTACCTGATAACCACTGTCGGCATGTGGCAATGTCACCCAACATAAGGGGGTGGGGGAGGGGGAGGGGGAGGGTAGGAGACGGATGAGGCTAAGTCTTTTAATTGAACTGAAATCCCTTTCACCGCCCCCCCCCCCCTCCCCAAATTACTTCCATCCAACAGGAATCACCGAATTTCTTTGTTCTGTAGTGGGATGAGAGTTTGAACAATTTTATAAAAATTATTATTATTCTTACTTCAAAGAATTGTTGAAACAAACAACACAGCATCAACGTCGACATCGACGCTGCATGTACTCGATGCACTGCCAGCACAAATGTATGCATGCACACCGACACTCTCAGTCGTGCTATGGTTGCGTGAACTCGCCACACGCACACACATGTTGCGACCTTTTCTGAGAATGTGGTCTCTTGACACTTTTTGAGAACACAAGAGGTGTAGATGGTATCCCATTCACGTGCTGCCAGCGTGTGTCATCTGGCAGCCATCATACATACACATACAGAGATACGTTAAAAAAACCTTTAGCCGATAATCGAGATGTACAAATACAGGCCACAAGTGGCCCATCGGGACCATCCGACCGCCGTGTCATCCTCACTGCTCTCGCGGTCGATAAGATGGTTTTCTGCGACCGGAGCCGCCACTATTCGGTCGAGTAGCTCCTCAATTGGCATCACGGGGCTGAGTGCACCCGAAAAACGGTAACAGCGCATGGCAGTCCAGATGGTCACCCATCCAAGTGCCAGCCACACACGACAACTCTTAACTTTGGTGATCTGACGAGAACCAGTATATCCACTGCGGCAAGGCCTTTGCACTAAATACAAATTAAACATGTACAAATTTTAATTGTACTGCACTGCTTGAGTGCCTCAGTTTCTCTGCAGAGGAACAGCAAATAGCCTGAACATATTTGCTCTAAAGTTTGTCGCCCATGCAGTAAAGTACATATTTTTATTGGATCTTACTCATGTTCGTCACCCGTTTCCCCACCCCCTATTCACAAGATATATTGTACTAAAAACGTCCATGCACTGTGTAAATACACTCACGGAAGACGTATTTTCAGACACACCTCTGGTATTATTACATGTGTGAATTACGGTAGCAGCAGGAACAGGACATTGATCACGTGAAAACAGGGTTATAAATACGTGATCAAATAGGCGTAACACAGGAGTAGGTATAACAAAAAATAAGGAAGTGGGAGTGTGGGTAAGCTACTATGAACAGTACAGCGAACGCATTATTATAGTCAAGAAAGACACGAAGCCGACACCCACCACAGTAGTAAAAAATTTACGTCTTCTTTCGTTTCTATAGTATTTTCTGCAAGTTCTTCTTTTCTGTGAAGACCCTCTATATATTCCTTCCACGTTCCAGCTTTCCCTTCTTTGCTTACGGCTATTTTTCCATCTGGGCACTTGATATTCATACACTGCTTCTCTTTTCTTCAAACACCTCTTTAAATTTCCTGTAGGCAGTATCAATCCTTCACCTAATGATAAATGCATATAAATCTTTAAAAATTTTCTCTAGTCATTTTGCTCAGCTTTTGACGCTTTCTATCAGTTCCATACCTTAGACGTTTGTATCTTCTACTTCATTTGCTACAATTTTATATTTTCTCCTTCATCAATTAATTTCAGTATGTCCTGTACCACTCAAGGATCTCTACTAGGCCTTGTAGTTTTACCTATTTGATCCTCAATTGCCTTCACTATTTCATCTCTCAAAGCTACCCATCCGTCTTCCACTGTATTCCTTTTCCCTGTTTTAGTTAATCGTTCCCTTATGCTCCCTTTGAAAGACTCCTTAATTTCCTACATTTTTGCAATTTCCTTAGCTTTAACCTACAGTTAATAATCAAAATGGTTCCCAAATCTTTGTCATACCATAATATAATCAAATCTTCAGTTTCAACATTTCGTTTGACTTGGTAACAGGCATGTGTGGATCGTGGTATTCATCCTGCAAACATTTATAGAGCATGTGTTGCTATTCAATTGTTATTATTAAGATGAAGATGAGATGGGAGACTGATACCACGAGAAGAATTTGAAAGAGCACTGAAATATCTAAGTCAAAGCAAGGCCCCAAGAGTAGACGACCCATTCCGTCGAACTTATTGGCAGCCTTGGGGCAGCAAGCTATGACAAAACTCTTTCATCAGCTGTGAAATATGTGACTATCAGTTTCATACTAACAATAATTTCTTACAGAAGTGTGGAAGAACTAGCAGAAGCCGGCCTCTGGGGAGATCAGTTTGGATTCCGAAGAAATGGAAGCACGCACAAGGCAGTATTGACCCTAAAACACGTCTTGGAGGATAGGTTGCGTAAACCTATGTATATAGCATTTGTAGATTTAGAGGGAAACAGAGACTGGAATACGTCCAGCAAATAATTGACGTCGTAAGTAGGAAGCGCTACTCTGAGATGAAAGGGTTGGCATAGGAGAGGAATTCGTGGCGGGCAGTATCAGTTCAGTCACGCTATTTACAACTTGAACAGAAATCCTACGAGGAGCATGGAAAGGAAGCAATGACTGAGAAGGGAGTGAGACAGGGATGTAGCCTACGCCCCAATGTCATTTACACTTTACATTTAACAAATATTAACCGAAGCTAAAAAAATTGTAGAAGGCATTCAAAGAGAAATAATAAAAACTTTGTGGTTTGCCGCCAACTTACTAATTCTGTCACAGACAGCGAAGTCTTTGGGGATCAGAATGGATAGTGCCTTGGACGGTAGATGTAAGATGAACATCAACAAAAGCAAACAAGGTTAATGGAACGTAGTCAGACTAAATCAGATGAGGCTGAGGGTACTAGATTAGGAAACGAGACACTTAAAACAGTATATGAGTTTCGCTATTTGGACAGTAAAATAACGGATGATGTCCGAAGTAGACAGGATACGTAGACTGGAAATGGCAAAAAAAAGCATTTCTGAAGAAGAAAAATTTGTTAACATTGAATGTAGATTTAACTGTTAGGAAGTGTTTTCTGAAAGTATTTGTATGGGGTGTAGCCACATACATAAGTAAAACATGGACGATAAGCAGTTTAGATAAGGAGAGTGTCGAAGCTTTTGAAAGGTGGTGCTACAGAATATTGCTGAAGATAAGCTGGGTGGATCACGTAACTAATGGGGAGATACTGAGCAGAACGGGGAAAAAAAGAAATTTGTGGCACAACCTAACTAGAAGAAGGGATCGGTTGGCAGGACATATTCTCAGACGTCAAGGGATGACCAGCTAGGTACTGGAGGGAAGTATACACGATAAAAACCGTAGAGAGAGAATAAGTGACGAATACAGTAAGCAGGTTCAGGAGGATGTACGTTGCAGTAGTTATTCGGAGATGAAAATGCTCTCACAGAACAGAGTAGCACAGACAGCTGCATCAAATCAGTCTTCGGACTGAAGACCACAACAACAACAACAACAACAATAGTGTCTACATACTCCACAATGATGAGGGAGACGTACGATGACTCCCAAAAGTATTCATCCAGCCATAGCATACAGAATATAACAAGCATAAGTAAAATGAGTAAGTAAAAGTATGGAAAAAAAACGAATTGTGAACTTTAAGAAAGAAATATCACAGAGAAATATAACCGCCTTAGCCGGCCGAAGTGGCCGTGCGGTTAGAGGCGCTGCAGTCTGGAACCGCAAGACCGCTACGGTCGCAGGTTCGAGTCCTGCCTCGGGCATGGATGTTTGTGATGTCCTTAGGTTAGTTAGGTTTAACTAGTTCTAAGTTCTAGGGGACTAATGACCTCAGCAGTTGAGTCCCATAGTGCTCCGAGCCATTTGAACCATTTTTTATAACCACCTTAAGCAAACATGGATGTGGAGATATACAGACATATACGTGCATGGTATCTATTCTATCGGATATGTCCAATAGAATCCACACCACTACATGAAGCAGCAGCTTCTCATTATATGAATTAAGGCTAACGTCATCAGTCCACTCGGGCTCAGAAATACGTCAGAAAGCGGCAGGTGAAAATTGATACCAGGTCGGAACTATAACGACGATTTTCTGCTTAATGTGAACAATCACCTTCACTGCCTTGGCTATCCTCACATGCCTCCTATCCGAACCTAATTCCTATCTTGCCATACGCAACTAGCGTCCCTGACCATTCTCCCCCACCCTGGTGGGGCGGCTCACCCTGACTCCTACAGGGGTTGGGACGTAATGTGCATCGACACTGAAATAAATGTAAGAGCCGCCACAGTCATAGACATGAAGATATGCAGTACACACATACATACTCATATGCCTAATGTCTGTTCTATAGAACATGCCATAGCTTTACATTTGCTGATTCTTGCAAAATCTCCCACCATGACCATGACATGCATTTGTAGTTTCTTGTGTGTGAATAACAGAGAGTATGCGGATAACACAGAATAACTATGGCTGTCAAAGCTGTATATGCAACGTAAGAGTATAAGACGTATGTAACAGATGGGAATATTGTCCATAATAATGATCAACTGCAACTATCAAAGTTTCTACACAAACAAACAATGAAGGTCCCACATGTTTGTAAATATTAAAATAACCATGTTTCAGGACTTTACCATATGCTTGTGTCACTGTATCACGGGCCCCCCCTGGATCTATTGCTGGTGGATTCACCTACAGATGCTACCCCAGGTGTAACACAGGTGGATCCACGTGTAAACGGGCTTAATGGATGGATCCACCTCCACTATCCTAAACATACACTGGACAGAGAGCTGCCATAAGAAATCGACACCGGCATACATGTGTATCTGCTGTAGGAGTAAGTCAGTTACCAAACTTTATTATTTTCCTCTCCTACATATATGTGATATCCTAAATATTATTTCCATCTTTTATGCACTTCTTGTTTCTTTAGTGTATACATGAAGGTTTGAAAGCAATAGTTCCGTGTTATCGACATGAAAATGGTTCAAATTGCTGTGAGCACTAAGGGACTTAATATCTGAGGTCATCAGTCGCCTAGAACTTAAACTACTTAAACATAACTAACCTAAGGACATCATACACATCCATGCCCGAGGCAGGATTCAAACCTGCGACTGTAGCAGTCACGCAGTTCCGAACTGAAGCGCTTAGAACCGCTCGGTCACCGCGTGTGGCATAGACATGAAAATTCATAAATGCCTGACATTGTTATTAGGTGGTCACTACAGTGTAAAGACCTCGAATATCGTTCTCAGGTTATTGGAATAATAATAAAAGGGGGAAGTAGGAATTTGATTTCAGTCTTCCCATTGGTATTGAGAGAAATTGAGATGGGTGGGGCAGAGTGTTCTCATCTTAGATCATTATCTCAGACAGAACCAGCACAGTGTGTGGGTTACTGTCATTTTTAGCGAAATCAATTGCCCACCGTGGGGCAAGTGTCCCAGCGGTTTCGGTGAGATATCAGGGCACACCATGACATTGAGGTCATTATTTGTGGATAGGTGAAGTAAGAGGGGAACACGTAATGTATATTTGGGTACATACTGACCTTAATTGTACCACACCCAAGTGCTCCAGGGGCGTGGGCGGATTATCAGGATACACTGTTTTCAAACAACTTACGGGAATTCAGCCAGATAATGTTTACTGCAGTCATTAATATTTCGGCGGGAGTACGCCCCGCCAGTTTCAAGGCACAAACACTCTATCTGACCTTGATATAAGACCATTATCTCTTCTCATACTGGGATTGGTCCACTACTGAGACTCATAGCCAAGAGCTACGCGTCCGCTTCTGTTGCGACGACATGAGCCTTATCGTATGTGTGACTCGTAGAACCCCAAACTCTGCGTTTCCAGAAGAGAGTAGAATTTTCACAATAGTGGTCATATAGTCTCGCTCGTCTCATACATCGTCTGCAAAACTAATGAACTATTATGAATCAATTAACCTTCCGTATCAATGTGTTGTGCACTAGATGTGATGTTCAATCACGACGCAACAGTTAACAGTTACTGAATCTGAACTTGGACATAATTTTATTAACATTCTACTTGAGAGGTGCTATAAACTGTATGTACTATAAGCTGTATATAATTAAAATTCACGAGTGAAGATAATTTAATTGGTGTATCGTGCAGTAAGACCAACAGCTAATGCCGTCGCCAGATGGTTACGTGAATACTCGTGACAAAGGTGGACGTCATCGTTAGTGTGAGTCGGTGATAGTTACAAGGAACTGTATCAATTATCTGAAACAGAATTTAATGTTTCGACAGTAACTTTTAAAGAGCAGTACTAAATAACAGTGAGACAATGGGCTGCAGCGTATTACAAACAGACCACTGTGGCTGAAGTATCAATTACGATATTTGACTAATCACATTATTAAAATCGTTTGCGCACAGTGTTTTCCACATTTATGTTTCGACGTAGCATATAGGCGGACCATTACCAGATATTTGTCATCCACATTGCTTGTATGTTTCCCTAACCCATAGTTAGTTATCCATTATAGTACTTAAATTATAGTTGGCAGTTGCAGCAAGTGAAAAAGTGTCCAGCGGAAACCTGCAGGAAAATGTGATATAGGCAGACGTTCGTTAAATACTACGCTTCATGCTTTGTATGTGTAGTTGTGCGGTGTGACTTCCTGTTTTGAGATAAGCAGTCTGTATCTTTGGTATCCCTCCGCCAGCCACAGACTGATATTCTCAAGTTATTCTTCTAAAATGCATTTTTTTTTAAATTTTGTTGTTTCTGTTTCATTATGCGCTGAATTATGAGGTACTTTTCTGCATGAGGAGGACATAGTCTTTGTGTCAACCTTATTTTCACTGTATTTAATGTCATATGAGTTGTTTCTCGGTGACTGTATGTTTGTTATTATTTGACAATGACAGAAGAGCTGAAATCGCAAATGTAAATAAATTCATTCGGTACTGGTACTCGAGGTAAAGGTTGTCATTTATGAAATGCTATATGACGGTAGACGCAAATAAAAAACATTAGTATGTTTTGTATTAATTAAGAGGTATTGCTTAAGTAGGAAGTTGAGGGGAGGAAAAGGAAAGGAAAGGGAAGTAACTGATGATACCAGCTGGATCTGGGACTTTATACGGAATAGGCGGCGGCGGGCGAAAATGTCTACTGGACTCGGACTCGAGCCAGAGAGCTCCTGTTTACTTGCAAACTGCCCTTCTTTTTCCAAAAAAAAAAAAATAAATAAAAATAAAAAAAAATAAAATAAAATAAATCAGAACTGCAATATGTTTCAACACAGCACCGCTACCACCACACAGGAACATTTAACTCACTTCCTTTTTTAATTTTACAATAACGACACGGTAGAAAATGTACTGTACAACTTGAATAAGAAAAATGTTACTAATTTTTCCTCTAGCACTTTAACATCTTTTTTAAATTTATTTACGTTATCCTATTTTTTGGTTTTGTTACAAGCAAGTAGACGCACATGAACCTAATAATAATTTACATAATTAAATTACAGTATTCAGTTAAGCACGTGGGACAGCGTTATATTTTGTTTGTAAACAGTATAAAATAAAATGCAGCCAGTCTGAGTACACCCTTCCGGTAGTACAATAAAATAAACGATGTCTGGTCCCAACTCTTCACAGCGGGGAATCGGGTGCGACTTCTCGAAATAGAGTTTTCATCCATTCATCTCGTGGTCATGTGGTAGCGTTCTCGCTTCCCACGCCCGGGTTCCCGGGTTCGATTCCCGGCGGGGTCAGGGATTTTCTCTGCCTCGTGATGGCTGGATGTTGTGTGCTGTACTTAGGTTAGTTAGGTTTAAGTAGTTCTAAGTTCTAGGGGACTGATGACCATATATGTTATGTCCCATAGTGCTCAGAGCCATTTGAACCATTTTTTTGATCAATTTTCCATATCGAGATTCAGATCAGTGTACACCAGAATCAACTTGTTTTACCCGACAGTGCCCATCAATGGCAAGGAGGGAGAGGGGGGGGGAGGGGACTCCTAGAATATAAAGTAATTAGAAAAGGACTGGATGTGTATTGCAATTGATCATGGCCTTCCTGTAGGATAGTCCAAAAGCCAAGCACATCTTTGAGACCATCCCAAAAAAGTTAGCGACCAGAAAGTCTTTTGATCCGAATAATCGCATGTGGCTTTGACTGGGGAGAGTAGATCTTATCCGGGCGAAGGAGCATTCCGGGCTCAAAATGGTTCAAATGGCTCTAAGCACTACGGGACATCGGAGGCCATCAGTCCCCTAGACTTAGAACTACTTAAACCTAACTAACCTAAGGACATCACACACATCCATGCCCGAGGCAGGATTCGAACCTGTGACCGTAGCATTAGCGCGGTTCAGGACTGAAGCGCGTACAACCGCTCGGCCACAGCAGCCGGCATCCCGGGCTCGATCGTGCGGCGCGGCACTCGAAAACAGACGACAAACATATTCTAAACTAGAAGCCACATATCTGCGGAAAGAACACGTTCCAGACGATGTTCATCCGTGTCAGTCACACGACACTTCATGCACATTGGGGAGTGAGCTAGAGCAACGTGTACCGATGCGCCATCTGGACACAGTATTTATCGCAAATCTGCGGACTATGTTGGCACGCTTCCCTGCCCCCATATTCCCATCTAGCGCCACCTATCTGCGACCTCTGTCCATGTCTCCCATGCTTGCTAATGTCAGATTCCCGCCGGAGGTCGAACCATATTGTGCATCGGCAATGCAGGCTGTTGGTTCATCGCCCATCGAGACGAATGAAGTATATGAATACGTGGTGTATGTCGTCATGTCCGAAGGAATAGACACCATGCATTCATCTAAGCTGCATCAGTCTGACTGTTAAGACAGTTAAGCGGGCACATGATCTAGCAGTGTTGGCTGAATTAGAAGAAGATTTACATTTTGTGACAGAGCGCATCCGATTGGGCCCGACTCCATCTCTCCGCAGGCATTTTGGATGGTCGTAAAAGGCTGCGGAACGCAGTGGGCTCCGAAAATTTTCATGTTCAAAATGTTGTACAAAATAAAACTGAAGCACATACGGATTTCACTATTTCGATTGAGGTATTCCAGTCTTCGAGTACCAGTACCAACAATTCTTACACGCATTCCCTATTCCTTACAAAGAGATGGTCTGCCATTTCGTTCTTAGTCATTCATATTTGGTTGACCACACTGGACGCGTCTGAGCGATGCTCCGACAGTGCCACACGATGGTGCACTGTCACCGTACACTTCACCAACTCACCACTTATTATTACATTGTTGCTACCCTTGAAAAACAGGAACTGAATTACCGCACGATACTATATTTTATTTTGCTTTGGCTCATGTAGCGCCGTGCTAAGATGCTGTGGTGCAGATGTTTCAGTGTGTAGGACTACAGACGTACAGGATCTTCTGAGATTCCCGTTACATACCTCTAGGACTTTTAGCGGGAAGTGAGTACATGATACTTTGAATATGACCCCATATCCACTACAACAGTTTGAAAAGATGTTGGTAATGCGACCACCTTTACAAGCAAGTGTTTGGGTGTTACCCAGTGCATCACTTGTTTTACAGTTCCACTCATTAAGAGCCAAAGAAGTTGCTCGCGCAGTCGTTGACGGGTTTTCTTCAACTCGACGGAGTGCGGCCTCTTCCAATTCGGGTGTGCGGCGACTCCATGCAGCACCAGTCATGCTGCTGACGGCGAAAGTATCCCTTTTGTAAGCCGTTGCGTAATTGTGGCGAAAAGTACCTGGAGTCGGACGTTGTGGATAACGACCCTGATAAAGGTGACGAGCAGCTGTTCCATTACCTGAGTTTCGTCATATAGAAGTATCTTGTCGATGTATTTTGCAAACGTGTACTCAACTATGTTGCTCTAATACTCAGAGACAAGTGAATGAGGCTCGAACCGGGTCGGAGAGGCAGGACAGACATCAGGTGTCATCAAACAATCCGACGTAACGGTGTGAGGAAGAATTCCGCTCACAAATGGCAAAACTGTTGTTTATTGAAACACCACAGGTTTCGCGCATTTAGGCCGTATCATCAGATGAACAATGTTAAAACATCATAGGTATACCCGTTGCTCCTAGTCAGTAGTTACTATTTAGAGAATATCGTCAATATTACCGCGAGCGAAAGGTAAGAAGTGCCCCAATCGTTAAAATTTGTCTGCAACAATATGACAGCAGGGCAACTCAGTGCAGAGTAAGGCAAAGGAGGGCAGCACGAAAGACAAAGAGAGACGTAAGCACCCCACACCATGACTACCAGTTTGGATAGCTTCCTAACATACAAGTTTTCAAAAGGCTGTAGCACGGAAACGATATGCTCCTGGAATATTATTTACTCATCCCGTTCTACAGGCCCTAGAAGTTTGTAACGGGATATTCCGAACACCCTGTATGTCTTAAAACAAACAAAGCCTCAATTACACAACTCTATTTCTATGATGTGAAAATTAAAACAATGTGACTTCCTTTCGTACTAATTTTTCCTGGGAACCAAACGACGTCAATGTATGAACCTACATGGTTCCCAGAAGTACCACTGCTTTGTTCATTCATAAGAAGATTTGATTCCATAAGGAAATTTTGTGAAGAGCAACTATAGAACGATAGGAACGCAACAATCTACTTCACTCACATTCGTTTTTTTATTATTCTTGTATTTACAGATTTCTGATATAAGTGTCCATCTTCTGTGCTAAAAACACTGGGAAATCACAGAATCAGAACTGATTTACATAAAAAATTAAGCAAAACTAAGTCTTACATTAGGCAACAGCCATTTTGCATCGACTATGTAGTATGTATTTTGGTGTGTAGAATCCGAATATACCTTTGGTAATGTTCTAGCTCGTACCATTTCTGAGTTTTTAAGGGATTTTTATTTCTCATATTCAGTATTTCTCTTTTTGCTGTTCTTCTGTTTTGATGTTCAGTTGTTTGTTTTTGATTTGCAGAGGAGAGTTAGAAGATCTACAAATCATCAGTAAATGGTTTGTGTGGTAATCTAGTGGTGTGAAAGATATCCTCAGTGAGTGTTTCCTGTGGAAGATGGTGCAAACTTTTTGTGTTTAAAATTTACACTAAGAAAAATGGCAACTGGTAAATCTCGTTGCTGTCTAAGCCACCCCGACAACTTTTGTTATGTATGTGGGAAGTTCATTCCAAAAGCCCAAAGAAACCCAATCACTCATTGGCTTAAGAAGCCAAATAAATTGTATTTTGATTGTCCAATTGGTGATCAAGATAAAATCTTTGTGCATAACCTGTACTACAGCTTTAACCGAGTTGTTGAAAGGAATACACAGAGCCATGGCATTCGCTGTTCCGATGGTGTGGTGTGTGCCTAAAGACCATTATTCAGACTGTTACTTCTGTCTTACGAATATTTTGCGTCACTAAAGCAAAACTAGACATAATATAAAGTATCCAAATATGGCTTCAGAGCATTTGTCTATGCCCCATGATGAGGGGTTGCCTGTTCCTCTCTGTAACTTGAAAGCCACTGAACCAGACATTATTTCAAGTGAATCAGAGAGTAGAACATAAAGAAGAGTACTGCCCCCAATATCATGAGACTTCGCCTCACCTCTTTAATAAAAAGGAACTGAACGATTTGGTTCGCGATCTGCAACTTTCGAAACAGCAAGCTAAACTCTTGGGGTTGAGACTGCAACAACGGAACGTTCTTACTCTAGGGACAAAAATTTCCTGTTTCAAATCAAGAGGTTCTTCCTTCGCTCAATATTTCGATATGCGGAATTCAGCGTGTTTATTTAGAGATGTCAATGGTCTGATGATGCAACTAGGTGTACAACATAATTCACAAGAGTGGTGACTATTTATTGGCTCCAGCGAAACCACCTTGAAAGCAGTACTACTGCATAATAGCAATACGTTTCCATCGGTACCTTTGGCTTATGCAGTAGACGTGAAAGAAACTTTTGAAACCATAGCTTTGCTGTGTTTTAAAGTTGTTGCACTCCTTATAGGTTTACAGGTTGGATTCAAGAAATACTGCTGCTTTTTGTGCCTCTGGGACAGCTGTGACGCCAAGAACCGCTACACAGTCAAGGAAAAGCCTATAAGGAAGTCATATGTTCCTGGAAACGTAAATGTGAACAATACCCCATTGAAACTTCCTGGCAGATTAAAACTGTGTACCCGACCGAGACTCAACTCGGGACCTTTGTCTTTCGCGGGCAAGTGCTCTTCCAACTGAGCTACCGAAGCACGACTCACGCCCGGTACTCACAGCTTTACTTCTACCAGTACCTCGTACGTTGGAAGGTAGGAGACGAGGTACTGGCAGAAGTAAAGCTGTGAGTACCGGCCGTGAGTCGTGCTTCGGTAGCTCTGTTGGAAGAGCACTTGCCCGCGAAAGGTAAAGGTCCCGAGTTCGAGTCTCGGTCGGGCACACAGTTTTAATCTGCCAGGAAGTTTCATATCAGCGCACACTCCGCTGCAGAGTGAAAATCTCATTCTGGAAACATCCCCCAGGCTGTGGCTAAGCCATGTCTCCGCTATATCCTTTCTTTCAGGAGTGCTAGTTCTGCAAGGTTCGCAGGAGAGCTTCTGTAAATTTTGGAAGGTAGGAGACGAGGTGTTCATAGAACATCGGGCAGGAGGTGTCAAGACAGAGATGGATGTATTACGGAAACTTTGGCCTTCTACATCTACATCTACGTGTACGTAGATACACCACAAGCCACGTTATGGTGCATGCCGGAGGGTACCCTGTACCACTAGTTGTCATTTCCTTACCTAGTCCACTCGCAAATAGAGCGATGGAAAACCATGTCTCTGTATGTCTCCACATGAGCCCTAATTTCACATAGCTTATCTTAATGGCCCTCCTTAAGTGCAGTGTATGTTGTCGGCAGCAAAATCGTTCGATAGTCAGCTTCAAATGCCGGTTCGCTAAGTTATCTCAATACTGTATCTCGAAAGAAACGTAGCGTTTCCTTCAGCGATCCCCATTTGGTTAGGTAAAACATCCAGGCTGAGAGGCCGTGGTCGACCTGTAAAACTTCTTCTTCCTGACGTTTCGTTATCAGCCGCGGGCAACATCTTCAGAGGTGAGCCAACGACTAGCTGTCAGGCGGTGGAGGTCCCATTTATGTAGAGCGCACACAGGGCAACACAATAGTCACATGGGGCTTACTGTAAGTCTCTCTCTCTCTCTCTCTCTGTCTGTCTCTCTCTCTCTCTCTCTCTCTCTCTGACTAAAGTCATTATTCTCGATTGAAGGTAATCAATTGTCACATCGCTGGTACGAAGCCGACCGTCATATCTTATCTAATTTTAAGCCTTCTTCTTTTACATTAAAATGATTGTAGTGTTTCTGAATATATGTAGCTTCTCTGTACATGCGTGCATAATACTGCGATGCTCAGGCTAGCTGGCTCGTCTCACTAAATATTATTTCATGATCACTGTCTTTAAAAATATGTTCCGCTACAGGTGATCTGTCAGTACGTCGTAGTCGACAATTCCTTTTTTGTTCGGTTAAGCGAGTATTAACATTTGTTTTCGTTGTTCCAATATAAACCTTCCCACAGCTACGCGGAATTTTATGCACCCCAGGAGCTGTTAAGGACTGTCGTGCGTCTTTCGTCGATCTGAAGCTGTCACTAATCTTCTTGCTGGGTCTAAAGATTGTTTCAACTTCAAACTTGGCCGGAGTTTTCCCAATATAGTCTTTAATATTGGGAACAAACGGAAGAAAAACTTTTCCAGCTGACAGTTGTTGTTGCTGCTGAATGTTGTCAGACACTTTTCTTCTGGTGTGGTGTGCTCGATCTATCTAGATGTCAGCGTATCAATTTTACTTAAAAGCACTTCGCCAATGGTTTAGTTGATCTTGTAAATAAACTGACTCACAGAACTTATTAGGTCTGCCCAACAATGTTTTAATGATACCTCTCTTGTGCCTGGGATGATGGTTCAAATACTTATGGAGGAAATGATCGGTGTGTGTATACTTTCTATGCCCTTCATGCCCTGGACAACCATTTGCTCGTTTAATTACTGATACATCCAAAAACTTAAGTTGTCCACTGCTCACATTCTTCATAGTAAATTATATCTTTGGATTAATATTACTTAGCTGCACCTAACGCCTATTTCCGGTAGATTACAGCACCCGCTGTACAAAAAATTCCATAAACAGATTGGCAACAGCTGCACTCAGAGGGCTGCGCATGGCCTCTTTGCACCAACGATGTGACAGTCGATTACCGTCAATCGAGAGTAATGATGTAAGTCAGATTTAGAATTAGAGTCGGGCCTACGTGACGTATGGTGGTGCACTCTATGCGCTCTATATAGACGGGACATCAACGGCCTGGCACCCACTCGTTGACTCACCTCGGAAGATGTTGCCCGCAATTGGCAAAGAACCGTCAGGAAGAAGAAGTTTTACAGATCGACCACGGCCTCTTGGCTCGAAAGTTTTAATTAATGAAGACGCCGGCCGTGAAAGCCTACACGTTATGATTCCCATTTGAATTCCCGAAACATCTTGGTAACACCTACATGTTGTTCGAAACTACCAGTAACAAATCTGGCTCCCTGCCTCTGAAATGTTTTGATGTCTTCCTTCAATCTGATTGGTGAGGATCCCAAACATTCAAGCAGGACTCAAGAATAGGTCACACCGGTGCCCATATGCCGTCTCCTTTACAGGTAAACCACTCTTTCCTAAAACTCTCTGAATAATCTGTAGTCAAACACTCGCCTATCGTATCACAGTTTTCACATGCTCGTTCCACCTCATATCGCTTTGCAATGTTACGCCAAGATGTTTAAACAAATTGACTGTGTGACGTACGACACTAGTAACACTGTATTCGAACATTACAGTTTTGATCTTGCTATTCATCTGCATCAAGTTCCATTTTTAATATTTAAGGGTAGCTGTCATTCATTACACAAACTGGAAATTTTGTCTAAGTCGCTTTGTATCTTCCTACAATCACTCAACTTCGATACCTTACCATACACCGCACCATCATCAGCAAACAGCCGCAGATTGCTGGCCACACTATCTGCCTAATCATTTATGTATATAGGGAGCAACAGCAGTCCTATCACACTTCCCTGGGGCAGGCCTGATGATACCCTTGTCTCTGATGAACACTCGCGTACTCGAGGACAACATACTGGGTTCTGTTATTTAAGAAGACTTCGAGTCACTCACATACCTGTGAACTTATTCCATATGCTACTAGCTTCGTTAACAGCCTGCAATGGGACACCATGTCAACTGCTTTCCAGAAATCTAGAAATGCGGAATGATCCTGTTGCCATTTATCCGTAGTTTTCAGTATATCTAGTGAGAAAGGGCAAACTGAGTTTCGCACGAGCGATGCTTTCTAAAACCATGCAGAACAGTAGACATAAGGTTCACAATATCAAGAAAATTCTTTATGTTCGAACTCAGAATATGATCAAGTATTCTTCATCATACAGAAGTTAGGGATAGTGATCTGTAGTTTTGTGGGTCTGTTCTTTTACCTTTCTTTCACAATGGAGTCACCTGCGCCTTTTTCCAGTCGCTTGGGACTTTTTGCTGGGCGAGAGATTCACGATGAATGCAAGCTAGGTAAGGGGCCAATGCTGTAGTTTAACAGTCAACTTTCCTTGATACACTTTGTTGGCGCTTACATCGTTTCTATGGCCAAACAACCACAACACTACTTGTCTCTTAGCCATAGCTGTTAGGTATAACGGAATTTGTTACATATTTCTTTCCAAACAGTGCATCGCAACTGGAGCTACAACGAATGTTACGTACGATATTTATGTCAGTAGCGAACAGCAGCATGTCTATGCCGATTCTAGACCAAAGAGCGTATTGGATTAAAAACTCCAGGTTATAAACCGAGATTTCAATTTCGCTGTGCCCGCCCCTCCCCCCCCGCCAAAAATTTATCTATACACAAAAAATAAATTTTCATGTAATGTAAAAAATTAATTATTCAATTTAAAACTTAATACTCAACATTAAATTTAAAAATCTAGGTATTATTCAAATTCAGTAACTTAAATAGGACGATCTTTCTTTGTTTTCTAACTCGATAAATATAATGTACTCCTACAACATTCTCTAATTTATCATCATCTTGTCAAAAGATTTCAGTATAACGATCTGGAAGAGTAACTTTAAGTTTATCATCTAAAAGTGATAAAACTTTTCACCATATTTAGATGGTAAAATTTCAGCTTTTGAAATGATGAAGGTATATGTTTTTTCCACCCTGATATTTTAGTGAATGCTTTACACAACCATTACTATAATTGCTACTATTCACATTCATTTTTGTTTTATTTCTATACAAAAATTAAAACATTTAAAGAGAGGAATAATTAATGGAGATTGATGGAAAGTGAAGACAGCAAAAATGGACAACAGATGTGAAAGAATGCAAATGAATTAAAAATGGAAATAAATGGGGAGTGGCAAAAATAATAATACATTATTCTGTTGAAAATCAAGTTGGTAATATCTTTGGATATAAACATCCTACAAATGTAATTACAGACCTTGTTAAATCAAAATATTGTGGAACATACTAAATTTCATTACCACTGAAATGGTGTTACCTAAGAATATCCATCATCATACAAAAATCATTAATGAACTCAGTTTATGTTTTTTAGTTGTTTGTTGTTGTTGTTGTTGTTGTTGTTGTTGTTGTGGTCTTCAGTCCTGAGACCGGTTTGATGCAGCTCTCCATGCTACTCTATCCTGTACAAGCCTCTTCATCTCCCAGTACCTACTGCAACCTACAGACTTCTGAATCTGCTTAGTGTATTCATCTCTTGGTCTCCCTCTACGACTTTTACCCTCCACGCTGCCCTAAAATACTAAATTGGTGATCCCTTGATGCCTCAGAATATGTCCTACCAACCGATCCCTTCTTCTAGTCAAGTGTGCCACAAACTTCTCCCCAATTCTATTCAATACTTCCTCATCAGTTATGTGATCTACCCATCTAATCTTCAGCATTCTTTTGTAGCACCACATTTCGAAAGCTTCTATTCTCTTCTTATCTAAACTATTTATCGTCGATGTTTCACTTCCATACATGGCTACACACCATACAAATACTTTCAGAAACAACATCCCGACACTTAAATCAATACACGATGTAAGCAAATTTCTCTTCTTCAGAAACGCTTTCCTTGCCATTGGCAGTCTACATTTTATGTCCTCTCTATTTCGACCATCATCAGTTATTTTGCCCCCCAAATAGCAAAACTCCTCTACTACTTTAAGTGTATCATTTCCTAATCTAATTCCCTCAGCATCACCCGACTTAATTCGACTACATTCCATTATCCTCGTTTTGCTTTTGTTGATGTTCATCTTATATCCTCCTTTCAAGACACTATCCATTCCGTTCAACTGCTCTTCCAAGTCCTTTGCTGTCTCTGATATAATTACAATGTCATCGGCGAACCTCAAAGTTTTTATTTCTTCTCCATGGATTTTAATACCTACTCCGAATTTTTCTTTTGTTTCCTTCACTACTTGCTCAATATACAGATTAAATAACATAGGGGATAGGCTACAGCCCTGTCTCCCTTCCTTCCCAACCACTGCTTCCCTTTCATGCCCCCCGACTCTTGTAACTGCCGTCTGGTTTCTGTACAAATTGTAAATAGCCTTTTGCTCCCTGTATTTTACTTCTGCCACCTTCAGAATTTGAAAGAGAGTATTCCAGTCAACATTGTCAAAAGCTTTCTCTAAGTCTACAAATGCCAGAAACGTAGGTTTGCCCTTCCTTAATCTAGCTTCTAAGATGAGTCGTAGGGTCTACCACTTTTTCCATTCGTCTGTAAAGAATTCGCGTTAGTATTTTGCGGCTGTGAATAATTAAACTGATAGTTCGGTAATTTTCACATCTGTCAACACCTGCTTTCTTCGGGATTGGAATTATTATATTCCTCTTGAAGTCTGACGGTACTTCGCCTGTTTCATACATCTTGCTCACCAGATGGTAGAGTTTTGTCAGGACTGGCTCTCCCAAGGCCGTCAGTAGTTCCAAAGGAATGTTGTCTACTCCGGGGGCCTTGTTTCGACTCAGGTCTTTCAGTGCTCTGTCAAACTCTTCACGCAGTATCGTATCTCCCATTTCATCTTCTTCCACATCCTCTTCCATTTCCATAATATTGTCCTCAAGTACATCGCCCTTGTATAGACCTTCTATATACTCCTTCCACCTTTCCGCTTTCCCTTCTTTGCTTAGAACTGGGCCCTCGTCTTTTTACCTACTTGATCCTCTGCTGCCTTCACTACTTCATCCCTCAAAGCTACCCATTCTTCTTCTACTGTATATCTTCCCCCCAATCCTGTCAATTGTTCCCTTATGCTCTCCCTGAAACTCTGTACAACCTCTGGTTCTTTCAGTTTATCCAGGTCCCATCTCCATAAATTCCCACCTTTTTGCAGTTTCTTCAGTTTTAATCTACAGGTATATAACCAATAGATTGTGGTTAGAATCCACATCTGCCCCTGGAAATGTCTTACAATTTATAACCTGGTTCCTAAATCTCTGTCTTACCATTAGATAATCTATCTGAAACCGTTCAGTATCTCCAGGCATCTTCCATGTATACAGCCTTCCTTTATGATTCTTGAACCAACTGTTAGCTATGATTAAGTTGTGCTCTGTGCAAAATTCAACCAGGCAGCTCCCTCTTTCATTTCTTATCCCCAATCCATATTCACCTACTACGTTTCCTTCTCTCCCTTTTCCTACTACTGAATTCAAGTCACCCATGACTATTAAATTTTCGTCACCCATCACTATCTGAATAATTTCTCTTATTTCATCATACATTTCTTCAATTTCTCCGTCATCTGTAGAGCTAGTTGGCATATAAACTTGTACTACTGCAGTAGGCGTGGGCTTCGTATCTGTCTTGGCCACAATAATGCGTTCACTATGCTGTTTGTAGTAGCTTACCCACATTCCTATTTTCCTATTCATTATTAAAAGTACTCCTGCATTACCCCTATCTGATTTCTTTTTTAGTTATGAATTCAGATAGGTATGAAAAGCAATCTGCTTTGCTTCCTACTTCCCAGTTTCCACTACTTTTTAACAAATGGAAAAAAAGGAGATTGCAAGGAAAACAAAAGGAATGGTCAACATACGGAAAGAAAGTGAATAAATGAAATATCGAAGTACATGGAGAATGATAAAAAAGGACAACAAAGAAATGGGCAGAAAAGAATGGACGATATATGTGAAGGAAAGTAAATGAAAAAAACTGAAGTAAATGGTGATTGATTAAAAATGATGACAACAAAACAATGATCGAGGAAATTGAACAACAAATGGAAAAAAATGGTTCAAATGGCTCTGAGCACTATGGGACTTAACAGCTGTGGTCATCAGTCCACTAGAACTTAAAACTACTTAAACCTAATTAACCTAAGGACATCACACACATCCATGCCCGAGGCAGGATTCGAACCTGCGACCCTAGCAGTCGCA
This sequence comes from Schistocerca serialis cubense, assembly GCF_023864345.2. Taxonomy (NCBI): domain Eukaryota; kingdom Metazoa; phylum Arthropoda; class Insecta; order Orthoptera; family Acrididae; genus Schistocerca; species Schistocerca serialis. Next base: position 221,202,458 of record NC_064645.1, read on the forward strand.
CAGTTCCGGACTGCGTGCCTAGCACTTGGGAAAGAAAGTAAATTATTGAGAAATGAACGGAAATGGATACTGATGAGAAATGAGGTCAACAAACAATAACATACTAAAAACATGTAGTAATAAATGGAATAAGACATAAATGCTAAAATTAAGGTTTATTACACAAGAATAATATGCATTACCAGGAAACAAGAGAAAAATTAAATAGTTTATTAGGTGTAGAATACCAAGTAGATTGTTTGCATTTCATTTTACTTAATGTAGACTTGATGCTTGATGTTAACGTTTCTACATTTAAGCTTAACATCTAATATTTGTTTATTTAATGTCTAATGCTAGTTTGTTTAATGCCTGAAGTTCGTTTAATGATGGTTTAATATTTGGTGTGGTGTTTTACAGGTTTATTATCGTTTTGTTGCTCATCAACACCGATTGTATGTCATTTAATGTTCATTGTTAACATTGATTGTAAGATAATAAACACTGATCATATGTTCACTAATGCTGATAATAAATTTTATTGTAAAATTGATCATATTTGACAACTAGCTAGCTTAACAATTTCAATAGAAAATATGTTATTTATCTTCAACAAATTCGAAATTATGATAAAATGGACAACAAATAAAAATTACATCTGTCTTCTCTAAATTCATCCACCATTGTGGTCTCTTACACCTTCTTCATGTGTACATGGGTATTGGTCTTTATAATATTTGTAACTACCTGTTTCGCTTTACTCACTAGGATCCAAATCGTTTTCTTCTATATAACATTTGTGAATTGCCTTTAGAATTTTTTTTGTATATTCCTTTCTTATATGTTTTTTAAGTCTTTTAGTTACACAAATGTGTCTTTATGTGTATTGTATACAGTATTTTTTAAACAGCCATTTTCAAGTAAAATTAAAACCAAAGATTTTAATTATTATTCTCTGTCTAATAGACTGTTTAATTTTTCTCACTTATTTTGGTAATGTATTTTATTCTTGGGAAATAATCTATAATTGTAGCATTTCTGTCCTCTTCCATTTACTACTACAGATTTTTAGTAAGTTATTTTTTGTTGATCTCATTGTCATTTAATCTCCATTTACGTCAGTTTTTCATTCAGTTACTTTCTTTCACATATGTATCCATTTTTGTTGCGCATTTATTGTTGTCTTAATTTTTCATCAATCTCCTCCATATGCACAGAACCATGGATTATTATTTTCATCACTATTTACTTCCATAGTTTCATTCATTTTCTTTCTTTTGCATATGTTGTTCATATTTTGCTGTCCCTTCTTTGCTGTCCTCATTTTTCATCAGTCTCCATTTACTTTAATTTTTCATTTGTGTGCTTTCTTTCACATATGTTCACAAATTTTTTTGTTGTCCTCTCAATCTCAGTTTCTTCCATTTTCCAAAAAGTAGTTGAAACTGGGTAGTAGAAAGGAAAGTGAAGTGCTTTGCAAACCTATCTACCAACTGAATTCATAACTAAATGATATAAGCAAGGTTCATTATTAAATTTTGTATGAGGATGAATATTTTCAGATAGCACCATTTCAATGAATTTGAAAGTTTCATATATTTTACAATTTTTTGATTTGACAAAGCCTTTAATTACATTCCTAGGACGTTCATATCCTAAGATATTAGCAACTAGGTTTGCATACAACAATGGATTATTACTTTCAGCAATCGCCATTTACTTCTATTTATTTATTCATTTACTTTCTTTTGCATATGTTGTCCTTTTTTTGTAGTCTGCAGTTTTCATCCACTTCCATTCACTTCTATTTTTAGTTTCTTTCATATATGTTATTTACTTCTTGTTGTCCTAATTTTTCCTCAGTCTGTGTTACTTCCATTTTCCAACCATGTACTTTCTCTCACATACGATGTCCATTTTTTGTTGTCCTCACCTTTAAACGTTTTAATTTTTCAAAACATAATTTTTTCTATATATATAAAACCAAAATGGACGTGAATGATAGCATTGAAAATCTATTAAATGAATTAACAACTATAGTAAGGTTGTGGAGAAGTGTTCACTAATTATCACAGCAGTAAAAACATAGATCTTACATCATTTCAAAAGCTTAAATCTTAGATGAAAAATTTTAAATTGCTCTTCCAGATCGTTGTACTAAAATCTGTTTACAGGACAATGATAAATTAGAGAAAGTGGTAGGATTACAATGAAATAAAGATTGTTCCATTCATGTTATTGAATTTGCGTAAATTTTAGATTTTTAAAATTATTTTTGAGTATTAAACTTTAAATCTAATAATTTATTTTTATGAAATTTAATTTTTTTGGGTGTAGTTAAATTTTTTGTGGGGAGAGGTATGGCAAAATTTAAATCTCAGGTTATAGCCTGAAGTGTTTTATCTAAAACCCTCTTTCATCCAGAATTGGCATGGATATACTACTGAGGGCATTTGTATGTTTCATTAAATGTAGCTCATTAAAATTAGTCTTGTCATATTGATCTTCAGGATTTTGCTGTGACGTTAACAGGTATGTATAAACAGATATGTATGAACATGCTTATTTCTTTTATGTTACTAATTTAGTGGCTCACTTAACCAATATGATACAAGTGACAATGCTAGTTAGTAGCTTTTGACGAATTTCAAATTGGTGTGTAATTTTATTTTGTTAAGACACTCTTCAAAAAAATTACTTTTTTTAAATTGTGATGTAGTATTTTTGTGTAGCACAGTAGAATGAACTTATTAATGAACTTTTTGTACAAAATTTGGTGGATGGCTTCACTACTAATACTAAACAAGCACTGGTATTTCTTGATGTATTTACAGAGATACGCGAATATGCTTGCTGTAATAAAGGTTTTATAAATTACTATATTGGAATGACACTCGATTAGTTATTGTTGTATTATAGGGGGTGTTACTTGCAATGGATTATGCAGACTGAGGCTGCTGTAGTTGATGTAAACAACGAACTCAGCTTCCTGCTGCCTTTAAACCAGTAAAATCATATGGTGACATGTACTGCTGCGAGTTTGTTGGATTGTAACTAACTCAAATTGTTTGTTGACTAGAATGGGTCATTGTTATTGGATAACGTGGTGTTTTGCTTAATGTTCCAAGTAAATCCATTATGATTCTGCAATTGACTTGTATTTCAGCACTGCAGATGGCTATATATAAATCTGGAATCTGGATATGCAAGAATAATAAATACCAGTGATGCGACTGGTTATTGTGTTCCTATCATTCTTTGTTCATTCTTGACATCCAAAAGCCAGTAGTTACGAGCTCAGGTTTAGAAAGTGTTGCCTCACGTCCAGAGAGCCTTCGATACAGCTCCACGTGCATGGGGAATATCGGAAATGATTAGGGTGCACAATTCCTCAGATTGTCTTGTCACTGGCGTGGCATCCTCGAAAAGAAGGTAGTTTTCGGCGAACCTCATGAAGTGTGTAACGGCCTATGCTGTCCATAGTTTACAAGATGAAGTCTAAGGAATTTTTGAAGTTGTTCGGTGTGTTTTATATGTGTTTTCGTATAAAGAACCCGTTTCCCATTATAATCCATGCCTACGCTTATGCATTAGAAAAATGTATGTGTGTATGTTTGTATGTACGTTCCCCTACGCCTGTCTCCTCCTAAATGACTATACTGTAGGCGAAAACCATAGCTGTCTATAGAGGTATGTAGAGGCGTTGCCATAGACACGTTTACAAAATTGTGTTGTTGATACGAGAGGCAGTGGCGACCAACGTACGGAAACGGTCCAGTAACGTCTTGCGAGTTTGTTGCAGGAGTGCATATAAGGTTTCTAACAGAAAACTAGAAAAATGAATACCAGGCCAATGACGGGTTTTTCAGCTAGCGTGATTTTAGATTATTCGGTTTGCTACCCAAATTATCCTCGTTTCTACGAAGATACCTTCAAGCATGACAGCAGACCTTTACACGCGAACAACAAAGCAATCATTACAGAACTTTATTATTTCGATGCGATTAATAACTATCTCCATATCGTGAAGCAACTCCATGCAGTTGAAAGTAGTTAAAGAGAAGATCGCAGAAAAGGCAATGGATACGTCGAAGATGACTTAGAAATGCAAACATTTTAAACACCGTAAGCTATCACTTTTATTCCTTCAGTGCACCAAGCATATAAGCTACATTATTGGCCAGTAATCAGTATCAGATGTTTGATACTGGCGTGTTATGTGGGGAGAGAAACACGGATTTTTTTTCTTTATAAATTGACACGTATGTGAAAATTACCGGACTATCAGTTTAATAAGTCACAGTTGCAAAATACTAACGCGAATTCTTTACAGACGAATGGAAAAACTGGTAGAAGCTGACCTCGGGACAGATCAGTTTGGATTCCGTAGAAATGTTGGAACACATGAGGCAATACTGACCCTACGACTTATCTTAGAAGCTAGATTAAGGAAAGTCAAACCTACGTTTCTAGCATTTGTAGACTTAGAGAAAGCTTTTGACAATGTTGACTGGAATACACTCTTTCAACTTCTGAAGGTGGCAGGGGTAAAATACAGGGAGCGAAAGGCTATTTACAATTTGTACCGAAACCAGATGACAGTTATAGGACTCGAGGGACATGAAAGGGAAGCAGTGGTTGGGAAGGTAGTGAGACAGGGTTGTAGCCTCTCCCCGATGCTATTCAATCTGTATATTGAGCAAGCAGTAAAGGAAGCAGAAGCAAAGTTCGGAGTAGGTATTAAAATCCATGGAGAAGAAATAAAAACTTTGAGGTTCGCCGATGACATTGTAATTCTGTCAGAGACAGCAAAGGACTTGGAAGAGCAGTTGAATGGAATGGATAGTGTCTTGAAAGGAAGGTATTAGATGAACGTCAACAAAGGCAAAACGAGGATAATGGAATATAGTCGAATTAAGTCGGGTGATGCTGAGGGAATTAAATTGGGAAATGATACACATAAAGTAGTAGAGGAGTTTTGTTATTTGGGAGCAAAATAACTGATTATGGTCGAAATAGAGAGGACATAAAATGTAGACTGCCAATGGCAAGGAAAGCGTTTCTGAAGAAGAGAAATTTGCTTACATCGTGTATTGATTTAAGTGTCGGGATGTTGTTTCTGAAAGTATTTGTATGGTGTGTAGCCATGTATGGAAGTGAAACATCGACGATAAATAGTTTAGATAAGAAGAGAATAGAAGCTTTCGAAATGTGGTGCTACAAAAGAATGCCGAAGATTAGATGGGTCGATCACATAACTAATAAGGAGGTATTGAATAGAATTCAGGAGAAGAGGAGTTAGTGGCTCAACTTGACTAGAAGAAGGGATCGGTTGGTAGGACATGTTTTGAGGCATCAAGGGATCACCAATTCAGTAATGGAGGGCAGCGTGGAGGGTAAAAATCGAGAGGGAGACCAAGAGATGAATACACTAAGCAGATTCAGAAGGCTGTAGGTTGCAGTAGGTACTGGGAGATGAAGAAGCTTGCACAGGATAGAGTAGCATGGAGAGCTCCATCAAACCAGTCTGGCCGGCGGGGGTGGTGTAGCGGTTCTACGCGCGCAGTCCAGAACCGCGCGACTGCTACGGTCGCAGGTTCGAATCCTGCCTAGGGCATGGATGTGTGGGATGTCCTTAGGTTAGTTAGGTTTAAGTAGTTCTAAGTTCTAGGGGACTGATGACCACAGATGTTAAGTCCCATAGTGCTCAGAGTCATTTGAACCATCAAACCAGTCTCAGGACTGAAGACCACAACAACATCAACAACAACAACAACAACGTATGTCACCAATACGTACATCTGATAACGGCCTGAAGTAAAAAGTGGCCAGTAATGTAATTTACATGCATGGTGCATTAAGGAAATAAAATATCGCACGCTGGTTAAAGTGGTTCCATCATTTAAACGTTACACCGAGGCTGTGGACCCATACATGAAGAAATTAATAGACGGCATCAAAAGAGATTATGGAAGAGAAACTGGACAAGGGATACTAAAGCACGTCTGATAGATATCGACCGTAAAAACAAAAAACAAATAAAAAAATGTTCAAATGGCTCTGAGCACTATGGGACTTAACTTCTGACGTCATCAATCCCATAGAACTTAGAACTACTTAAACCTAACTAGCCTAAGGACATCACACACATCGATGCCCTACAGTCCAGACTGTAGCGCCTAGAACCGCTCGGCCACCCAGGCCGGCCCGTAAAAACCGGGTGACTATATGACAGAAGATGAAGCGTTCAATTCCTTTGCTGCATTAGTGTCAGTCAGGCATGGTATGATTTATTTTTCTTTTTTCTTGGTCTCTTATTTCTGCAGACACTGGCAAATTTCAAATCCAGCAATGTGTTTGAGCTGGACGGCCTTCGCAGTCACTTTGGACAGTGTGGCGCCTCTGCGAGGTCGGCCGAGATCGCCTTCCGCCTGGCGACAGCCGGTGAGCCCGGCTGGAGCTGCGGCCTGGGACCGCTTTAGGGCGGAGCGCGCTTTTTACGGGCGGCGCGTAACTCGGGATTTGTCCGAATTTGCATGTTATCTGCGTGTCCCAGGCGCGCCGTCTTACGGCCGGCGCTGAGGTACAGCAGTTGCTGGGAGCAAGGCGGCGGCTGGAACAAGCCCTGACCCCGCACTGTGCGTCTGTACGACCACTTGACACCTCTCCTTCTGAGCGTGCCCACCAGCTAGATTCTTTTGGCAATGAACGTTTTACTCCAGTCAGAATTAGCGTAAATATTTTTGTTAGTATATCAGTTCCGGTAGGGTAATAATTTTCTAAAGCCAGTGGAATGATGGTTGACCTAAAGCTGCGTCGTAATACGTCGTTCGTGATATGTTTACGATGCTTGCGTCAGTGTTAAAAAACGAACTATCATAGCGAGATTGGTATAGCGACACAAATTCCTACGCAAGTTGTGACTGCAATAAACCTTACTCTCAAGTACGAGTCATGTTTAGAAAGTAAATGAACAGGGTAGGCGAGAAGTCCTCGTGCCCGTGGTATTGAACAGTAATTGATTTGATTTGTTTTAGCACAAGGACTTATGTAGTAACTGTCCAATATGTCGTTATCTTTTGCACTTCCAGAAGTCTTCATGTCCTTCTTGGGAGATTTATGAGCATTTTCGTTGTTATAGTACGAACAGCATTGCGCAGTTCTTCGTTTTGATCGTAACAACTTGCAATTCTTTTTGTTTTTAATCGTCAGTTTATGACTGGTTTAATGCATCCCACCAAGAATTCCCCTCCTGTGCCAAACTCTTTATCTCAAAGTAGAACTTTATACCATCTCCCTCTGTCTCTGTCTATCTCTCTTTCTCTCTCTCTCTCTCTGTGTGTGCGTGTGTGTGTGTGTGTGTGTGTGTGTGTGTGTGTGTGTGTGTTTGAGAGTGTGTTTGTGTGTGTTTATGCGTGAGTAAGTCTGAGTGTGTGTATGTGTGTGTGCTTTTTATGAAAGGAACCGGTCTATTACGTTTGTAATAGTGGATGAAAGTATTTATACGTCGTTACATCGTGTATATTTCGCAGACTCGTAGTAGCATCTAAAATATGCATCAACAATAATCAACGTTGCTACATAAGCAAACAATTCTGACTAAAGGTAGTAGGTTGCGCTGTAACAATTTACGTATGTTGTCAACACACACGGCTAGTTCGAAAGTACGCTCGTTTATTTAAAACTATGGTACTTAATGCCCGATAAATAAATACTGTTGCAGAGCGAGACACTATATAATCACCTACGTAGCTGCACTATTATTCTCTATATTACGTAAGCTCCTTGCTAAACACTGACCTTTTATACTGTTAACTATGATCTGAATAATTCAGGCTGTTTCAATAAGGACTTTTTAACTTTGGAAATTGATATAAGTTAATTCATACTACCTACAGAGGTGATTGTAGTATCAATTTGTATCGAAATACATCAAGTTTTGTCTCGCGTAGTTTGCTATTGCCGAATGGCACCGAAGGAACGCTAGCGAGATTTGGTTAAAGATGGCTGTCTTCACTGGACCTGAGCATGCTAGCTGTGTGTTCTGGTTTGAAGAATCGACAACAGTTCAGCGTAATTTCCGTACCAAGTACTAAACAGCCTCCAAGTAGACCTACAATTTATGAGTCGCATAAATGTTTTGTAGAAACAGTGTGCTCGCTAAGACATAGGAAATCATCAGGTCGTCAAAGCACATTTGAAGACGTCTTTGAGCGAGGGAGAGAACGTTTTGTCAAAAGCCGTACGAAATCGACCCGGCGTGAATCTCGCGAACTGCAAATCCCACATACGACTGTTTGCCCAGTGTTGAGAAACCGTTAGCATTTGAAATCGTACTGATTGACGATCGTAGAAGCAATAAAAGATACTGATAAAATTGCTCGCAAGAACTTCTGTGCGGATTTGTTAAATCGATTGCATCAGGATGAACGTGTCGACTTTTCACTTAAGTAGCAAGGTTAACACACATAGTTGTAGGATTTGGCGCGGTGAAAATCCGTATCAAATATTGGAACATGTTCGCGATTGCCCTAAACGGTATGTTTTTTGTGCATTGAGCACGAACAAAGTGTATGCCCCCTTTTTTTCCCGTGAGAGAACCATCAACGGGATACTGTACATGGATATGTTAGAACAATTTTTGGTACCACGGATCGATGAAGGTTGCCAAGAACGGAATGTTTACTTTGTGCACGAAGGTGCACAACCCCACTACCTGACTGAGGACCGTAATTTTATCAGTGACCGCGCTCCAGGTCAATGGGTTGGCCAGGTGTATGGCCCCCCACGCTCCCCAGACCTAACACCACTCGATTTTTTGTAATCGCGATTCGTCAAGGATATCGTATTTGTACCTTCTGTGCCATCTTCTCTACTTGAACTTAGAGCAAGAATTTACGTCGCTACTGATCAAGTTACACCTGCAATGCTACAGCGAGTTTGCGAAGAAACTGACTTTCGATGGGAAGTGTGCAGAATAACGAACGGAAGCCACATACATCTTTAGTCTAAGGTAAGACAAATTGATGTGTTTCTCAACGAATTAACACTAAATCCATCTCTATGTCATATTTCAATAAAATTTTGAAACACCCTGTACTTTACGGCAGCAAAAAGAAGATTTTTACCAGTCAGAGATTTACTGAGCCTCATATTATTATTTATTATCTTTGCATTCGTCGTGTTTATTCCATGAAAACTTTTCTGCAAAAAAATATTTTCTTTTCCTGAAATCAAAAATGTTTAAATTATATTTACCTGTTATCTTGTGGGTGAAGCCCGAAAATCAGATGATTGATTATATTTTACAAAATGGCCTCCAGTGCGCCATTACGACAAAAGAATGGCAAATGGCTAGTGATAAATCTTGAATTCTGGCGACAGTTAATTATTTCCAGTTAATTATATTCACATTAAGATGGATGAAATCAGGTGACAAGGACAAATACGTTTAAAACTAATATTCTGGAACATTTTAGGTACAATTAACAAAATCGTGCTGTCGCAAGCAATGTCGTATAAAAGCGTCTAGTAGGTTCGAGAGCAGACATCAGAGCGATCATTTTGTTCATTCAAATCTTTAACACACAATTATATAGAAATTCCATGACATGATATACTCATAGCCTTTGTTATTCTTAGTACCCGTTACACAGAAATACATTTATTATAAATATTTTTATGTTCAAAACACGTTAAGGTAGACAGTTTTTGTCGTTCAAAAACAATATTCCATCATTGATAGTACATTTACATACATAAACACACATCCTTTTGTTTGTTATTGGTACAGTTACTTGTGGTTATCGTAACATTTTAATACGATTCTTAGAAGGCTTTCCAAAAGACGGTACAACTTGCAACCTACTTCCTCAGCTATTTTCTGGATGTATGCCAATCCCTGTCCTCCTCTCCCTCTAAATCTCCCTCTAGTACCAAGGAAGTTATTCCCTGATGTCTTAACAGATGTTCTACCAACCAGTCGCTTCTCCTTGTCAGTGTTTACCGCATATTCCTTTCCTCTCCGATTCTGCGCAAAACCTCATCATTCCTTACCGTATCATTCCACATAATTTTCAACATTCATCTACAACACCACATCTCAAATGATTCTTCTTTTTTCGGTTTTCACAGAGTCCATGTTTCTCTACCATACAACGCTGTGTTCCAAACGCTCATTCTAAGAATTTTATTCCTCAAATTAAGGCCCAGGTTTGATACTAGTAGACTTCTCTTGGCCACGAATGCTCCTTTTGCCAGCGCTAGTCAGATTTTTATGTCCTTCTTCTTACATTCGTCATGGGTCATTTTGCTGCCTATGTAGCACAATTCTTTAACTTCATCTACTTCGTGGTCATGAATCCTGATGTTCAGATTCTTGCTGTTCTCATTTCTGCTACTTCTCATAACTTTCAGTCCATATCCTGTACTCGTTAGTTTATTCCATTCAGGAGATCCTGTAAATCTTCTTCACATTCACTGTGGATATATGCGCGATAATGACTCTAATGTGATGTCAGGTGTGGTGAGTTCAGGACTTGGTGGCCATTTCAAGAGAGCTGGTGTTGCTGATGAACCACGACCTGTCCAACGTTCTGGAAAGCGTTCATGTAAGAATTCGCTCTAAGCACCCCATGTTGCTGGAATCATACGCGTTGTGTAAGCCCCCTACCGTTAAGCTGAGGTACTAACCACGTTTGTAAGACGGGTAAATAATCTGGGGCAAAAAAGCAGATGTTGAGATGTCATGGCTACCCATATCACCACATGAGGCAGGTTCCTAACTCGACTGTGTGATGAGGATTGTCTTTCGCCCAAACAACAATATTTCTAGAAAGTGACCTGCGTTAAAAACCACATTCATCTGAGAACATAGCCCTGTTACGGTTTATTGCAGTTGGAAATTAGGTTACCAAAGCAGGGAATACTAAAATATGCTCATTTCCGTCTACATCCGATAAGTCATTTACGAATGACAGTCGAACAAGTCTGGCCTTAAGGTCTATTTTCATATGATCTCACACTGTTGTCCTCGGTATTCCGAGCTCCAAAGCACGTTTCCGTAACGACTTCATAGGAGATCGTTCACTCAAAGCAGAGACTCCGGCACATGTTTCTTCTTTTGTCTCCTTCCTTCCACTTCGCAGCCTGTCTTTAAGACTGCCAAAAGCAAAACCACGTCTTTCCCAATCCAAAAGTGTTGCCTTCCGTAGTGGAGCCTTATTACATTTTTCACAAACTGCGACACGGTCGCGAATTAAAACAGTGATCCAGGAAGTTTAGAATGAATTTCGTTTATTTCCGTCAATGATGAAGGAACAAATGTATACTGATCAGTGACGGAAATAAAAGAAATTAATCCGTATTAAATCTTTCCTGGAATTCTCCAATAATCTTTCAAATTTTCTGCCCTGTGTGTTGCCATTCGTGCACCCACACATTTGTCACTATGCACCTATTAACAGTGTAACTAACCGCTGACTTCTGCCGTGACGACATATTGAAACTCGACTGCGATTGCGGCTGCGAAAACATTTAAAAATGAAATCCAATAATTGATTCCATCAATTAATAACAAGTAACATAGTTACCAAAATGAGTAATAATATTTCACACAGAACGTGGGTTACAGAGGTAAGAGGACTTCTCGCACAACGCATGCTTGAGTTCTCTTTAGGAAAGTTATATCTGGAAAATAAACACAGGATATTTTTGACACACTTGTTGACTATTTTTCCACATAATCGTCTTACCGTTCAATGCATTTGGTGAGCCGTTGCACAAGCTTCTTCATGCTCTCCCCGAAGAACTCCCCCGCCAGCTCCTTCCCACACGTCAGAACCTCTATCTGCATCTATTTGTCGCCGGCCGCTGTGACCGAGCGGTTCTAGGCGCTTCAGTCCGGAACCACGCCGCTGCTACGGTCGCACGTTCGAATCCTGCCTCGGGCATGGATGTGTGTGCTGTCCTTTGGTTAGTTAGGTTTAAGTAGTTCTGAGCCTAGGGGACTGATGACCTCACATGTTAAGTCCCACAGTCCTTAGAGCCATTTTGAACCAATTCGTCGGTTGAAAACTAAATTCCACTCATGTGTCTTCAGGGACGTCTAAAAATGATAATCGGATGTTCAAAGTCAGGTTAAAAGCATCCCAACCAGATGAGTCCAAGAGGGCCTTGGTGACCAACGCTCTGTAAGCACGGGCGTTGTAGCGCAACAAGCGCATTTCTCTCGTTAGTGCTCGCCTCCCTTTGTATTGAATACTTATTTCGAGTGTTTTTAGGGTCTCATAATACAGTTGCCCATTGACGGTCTTCCCCTGAGGTATAAATTCGATCAAAATGATTCCTTTTCGGTGCGTAACCACAGAGGCCATGATTTTCTTGCTCGAAATTGCGATTTCCAATTTCTTGCAAATGGAGAATTGGTGTGTCGCCACTGCGACGATAGTCTTTTTCCGTCAGACGGGCAATGAGACACCCACGTTTAATCTCGTTCCAACAGAGCTCATAAAATCCTCATCTTCCAGTCCTAGCCGTTCAAGAAATTCACGGACGCTACTGGTCCGATGATGCTCTGTCAGCTCTGACACCTGTTTTGGGACCCACCTTGCGCACCGTTCTCGGTGTCTCAGCGTTTCTGTGAGTGTCTCGTATAAGAGAACTCCTGAGAGTTGTGGTAATTAGCAGAAATTTCATCTGCTGTCAACTGACGATCTTCACGAAGAGTTTCCTAGATTTTCTGCACTAACTCGTCACTCAAAACGGAAGGTCTCCTCTATTCGTCATGAATACACTCCTGGAAATTGAAATAAGAACACCGTGAATTCATTGTCCCAGGAAGGGGAAACTTTATTGACACATTCCTGGGGTCAGATACATCACATGATCACACTGACAGAACCACAGGCACATAGACACAGGCAACAGAGCATGCACAATGTCGGCACTAGTACAGTGTATATCCACCTTTCGCAGCAATGCAGGCTGCTATTCTCCCATGGAGACGATCGTAGAGATGCTGGATGTAGTCCTGTGGAACGGCTTGCCATGCCATTTCCACCTGGCGCCTCAGTTGGACCAGCGTTCGTGCTGGACGTGCAGACCGCGTGAGACGACGCTTCATCCAGTCCCAAACATGCTCAATGGGGGACAGATCGGGAGATCTTGCTGGCCAGGGTAGTTGACTTACACCTTCTAGAGCACGTTGGGTGGCACGGGATACATGCGGACGTGCATTGTCCTGTTGGAACAGCAAGTTCCCTTGCCGGTCTAGGAATGGTAGAACGATGGGTTCGATGACGGTTTGGATGTACCATGCACTATTCAGTGTCCCCACGACGATCACCAGTGGTGTACGGCCAGTGTAGGAGATCGCTCCCCACACCATGATGCCGGGTGTTGGCCCTGTGTGCCTCGGTCGTATGCAGTCCTGATTGTGGCGCTCACCTGCACGGTGCCAAACACGCATACGACCATCATTGGCACCAAGGCAGAAGCGACTCTCATCGCTGAAGACGACACGTCTCCATTCGTCCCTCCATTCACGCCTGTCGCGACACCACTGGAGGCGGGCTGCACGATGTTGGTGCGTGAGCGGAAGACGGCCTAACGGTGTGCGGGACCGTAGCCCAGCTTCATGGAGACGGTTGCGAATGGTCCTCGCCGATACCCCAGGAGCAACAGTGTCCCTGATTTGCTGGGAAGTGGCGGTGCGGTCCCCTACGGCACTGCGTAGGATCCTACGGTCTTGGCGTGCATCCGTGCGTCGCTGCGGTCCGGTCCCAGGTCGACGGGCACGTGCACCTTCCGCCGACCACTGGCGACAACATTGATGTACTGTGGAGACCTCACGCCCCACGTGTTGAGCAATTCGGCGGTACGTCCACCCGGCCTCCCGCATGCCCACTATACGCCCTCGCTCAAAGTCCGTCAACTGCACATACGGTTCACGTCCACGCTGTCGCGGCATGCTACCAGTGTTAAAGACTGCGATGGAGCTCCGTATGCCACGGCAAACTGGCTCACACTGACGGCGGCGGTGCACAAATGCTGCGCAGCTAGCGCCATTCGACGGCCAACACCGCGGTTCCTGGTGTGTCCGCTGTGCCGTGCGTGTGATCATTGCTTGTACAGCCCTCTCGCAGTGTCCGGAGCAAGTATGGTGGGTCTGACACACCGGTGTCAATGTGTTCTTCTTTCCATTTCCAGGAGCGTATTTGTTCTAACTCCATTGAACTTGCTACGCCATTTTAACACACACGTTCTCTTGATAACGCCTTCACCGTAAAACTTTCTTTATTCGCGAAATAAATTGGGTAGGTGTTATTCCTTCGGCTAGCGGGAAGCGGATCGAAGCACATGACTCGCGCTTGACGGCATTTCTTACCGACATCTTTCACGCAACTGGGCACCTTGTGTTCCTGCGATGCTCGCTCTTGCCAGGGTATCTCCCTCTACCACTGCCAACCCACAAGAAACAAAAAACGACAGCCCGTTAGCGTTAGAGTAGCTACAGTTACTTTCTGAGCATGCTTCGTAAGTAAAAAGTTGCAGCTTCCTGCTAAAAATGGTGAAAGGTGTGTGTGTGTGTGTGTGTGTTTGTGTGTGTTTTTATGTGTGTGCATGTGTGTTTTTGTAAAAACTGAACTTTCATGAGTAGTTAATTAAAGCACTAAACTACACTGCACACAATCAGTATCGTTTTCTCGAAACATACCAGTTGTCACTGATTGCACTGCGTAAGTTTGAAATGTAGTTCAAAAATACCTGCAACCCTCATCTGTAGTGACGCAAAAGTGATGTGTCCTGTGACATGGACATCAGGCTCGGCGATGCTTCAAACAGTGAGGTGTCGACATATGGGAATAAAAGGCCAGAATAAAGACGTTCATGGGAAGTGTTAAGGTGGGTTAAATATGATACATTGACACCAGATTTCACCACAATTCTGCCCAACGCCATCGGGGACGTGTCACTCGATGGGAAGGTTGTCAAAACCACATTTTACCACTTAGTTGACGCCTCTGCGACAGTGGTCAGAACTGCGACACCCAGCGTCGAAATCCCGCGGTTTTCTTCTAGGTGGCCGTCAGTTTAGACACACCGCCGATCAGAATAAACACGAGTAAGCATTACAGGTTGACATATAAGGCTTCAATGCAACGATCCGTTTTCCTGCGGCGTTGATTGACACACGTTTCGCCACCGAAAACGGTAGATGACAATGCGATGAGCGACACGACGACTTTCTTGACAATCTTTGACACTGTAACACCCCCTGACGTTTCAACCCTTCTCTAAGCACATCAAGGGCCAGCAACCAAACTGAAAGTGATCGCACCCCTTTGAAGTGCAGCGCAACCGTAGTTGTTCCTCCCCTGTATAGCACTCCGTCTTCAGACCACGAGTGGCCTACCGGGACCATCCGACCGCCGTGTCATCCTCGGTGGAGGATGCGGATAGGAGGGGCATGGGGTCAGCACACCGCTTTCCCGGTCGTTATGATGGTATTCTTGACCGACGCCGCTACTATGCGGTCGAGTAGCTCCTCAGTCGGCATCACGAGGCTGAGTGGACCCCGAAAAATGGCAACAGCGCATGGCGGCCCGGATGTTCACCCATCCATATGCCGGCCACGCCCGACAGCGCTTTACTTCGGTGATCTCACGGGAACCGGTGTATCCACTGCGGCAAGGCCGTTGCCCTCTTCTGTATAGGTTGGTACACTATGAGCCATTTCAAAACCATTCGGCGACGTCTGGACGTGATACGAAGCAGCAAACTGTGTTTTTGCAACATTTGCAACAAACTTTAATTCGAAATCACTACTTTTAAGCATGCAATCGTACTTTTGAGGCTCGTGGGATTCCCCAGTGGCTTGCCGACCAGCATTTCTCAGTACAGTATTTTTTTCAAGTAACGAATCAAAAAGTCTAAGAATGCACAAAGGCTACAAAATATTCAACGTCAGTAAGGAATTCATCAAAATATTTTTATTTTCATTGCATCAGATAAATACTTCACAAAATAAACATTTCATACGTGGTCAAGATTGAATATATATTTTGCCAGCCACATAACTTCTTTCCCTGTTTGCTCTGAAAGTGATTAAATGAACACATTTATTTTCTAACCGTACATCGATCGGGACTAATTTACCTTTATGTTGCCTATATTCCTTTTGGTCATAACTTGTCTTCAGCTCTGGGACTGATGTGCCTGCATGCGTATCAATCCTTCAGTCCCTGAGAAGTATTTCACATAAGCTACATAACTAAACCTATTCCAGCCAGCTCACAGTACAGTTCATAACCACTTTTTGGTTCTTCTTCCCAGCCCATAAGCAGATGTACCTCTGCGGTTTCGTTCAAACCTTCCATATTACAACTACAGTCCGTTATAAGATAAGGGCACTGAAGTTTCTTTTTAGTGCTATTCTACAGGTTTCTGGACATAAAAATTGTTTCTGTCCCATGGTATTTGGAAGCCAGATCCACTGTTTTGTAGTATTTTCACGAAAATACTCAATCCTGCAGAATGACATCCTATAATCAAAGTGACCTTTCTCCATTTCTTTAGAAGGTGAAAGATTAGATGGGAAACTTTCCGTGTTACTCCTCATTGTGCCAGAAGCCCAAGTATTCTCTTTTTTAAGCCTTCCAGGTAGATGAAAGTAAGTAAAGAAGTTATCAAAGACCAGTGTCCCAAATTTGCCACAAAACTTCTTCGGCAAACCGAAAACTACCCTTCCTCACAACGCATAACTTACTAATTCCCTCTCCAGAGCTTCATTTCTCCCTTGACAAACAGCAGTGGGCCGGCCGCTGCGACGGAGCTGTTCTAAGCGCTGCTGCGTCGGTCGCAGGTTCGAATCCCGCCTCGGGCATGGATGTGTGTGATGTCCTTACGTTTGTAAGGTTTAAGTAGTTCTAAGTGTAGGGGAGTGATGAACTCAGATGTTAAGTCCCTTTGTGCTTACATCCATTTGAACCATTTTTGAAGCAGCAGAGGCAAGCATATAGCATTTCTTGTGTGCAATATGCCAGTTTGGAACCGCGTCTTACAGTCTTCATTGGGTTGTGTTGTTCCACTGAATGTTTCCCACTGAAGAAAATGAGTAAGTCGTATACGTTTCCTCCAAGTTCTGTGAAATTCTATGCCCCGCACCTTTCTACTTTGGCAAGGTGTTAAGATTAAGCAACCATTTATTTATTGCTTATCGCATTTCTATACAGTTTTAGTAAACCGATTTAGAGCTCTATTGGTGCACATTGTATTAAACTTCTACCAAAAATTCCATAAGAATCTAAAGCTTTTCCAAAAATTGAGTAACAACCTTAGGCTGCAGGATTATTGGCGTCGGCTGCGAAATTGTTTTTCTTTTTTATTCTCTTCAACTTCCAGTACATCACAGTCATCTGCAAAATCTTCTACAGGAGCTGAGTTCGTTTCGCGTTGTCGACGCACGAAAAGTGGTTAATTTCTGAGAAAAAACATTTACAGTAACAAGAAACGTGCTAATTCTAAAATGAGCGTGACCTTTCCGCAACTGGATCTACGCAATTGGATCGACAAAATTAGCAAAACACAACAAGAAATCTATTAAATTGCGCTGGTGCAGCAATAGACGTGTAGCAGTAGACCATGGAGATATTATGAGAAGCCGCTACAGTCATTGCTCTGAAGCTAGCGCCGCCATGACAGTAAGACCCAGACATTAGCAAACCGATGCTTGAGCTGTTTTTCGTTCTTAATTTCTGACGTATCGACGCAACAGTTGTTTTTAATAAAACACAGTATCAGGAAAGCATTTTAGACGTTTTTCTAAAGGCATATTTGATACACTAATACGACGCATTCGGCCTCTTTAATGCAAATTTCTTTTCCTTACGCTATTCGAATAAATAAGGAGCGAAGTATGTGAGATGAAAAGGCTGCTGTCGCAATCAAACATTTTCCTTAATACGGAATAACGAAACCATCTACGTCGTTTTCCCGAAAATGCTAACAACATATTTCGCTGCGTATGGACGAATTGCAGTAACTCCTTCTCATAGCGTCCAACCAGAGCACTTTTCGATTTGTACTGATAGTAAACCTAAAGTCAAATTACAGAACTAGAACTACTTCAGTAACAGTAACTAGCGGAACTAAAATTCACATAAATAAAGGAAAATATCGACTGAACGCGTCCACTTACGAATGAAATGTAATTTCTTCACACTCAGACAATAATCAGAACGACCAGTACACTTGTAAATTATGCAAGCTTGCATTTTTGTTAAAACACTTCCACCGTAGGCGATGTTGGGCCCTACTAACATGGCGGACTTTGGCTTGAAATTTGTAACGTCAGGCCAAGTTCTCTTATACTTCCATGCAGCAGACGAAAAATGCATGCTCCGCCAGACGGTACTGAAAAGCAACACATCCTCTGCGCTTTATTTCGTGAATAATAACTATAGATTTAACCACGCAAGTGCGACACAACTTTTATCACAACTACGTTAGTAGACACAGAAATTGCTTACAAATTTAATTAGATCTCTCCAAAGTCAACTTTCAGTCACCAAAGGCTATCGAAATAGCAAAAAGAACTACAACGCAGTGAAGTGCTTCAAATTCGAGATAAACATGCATTTAAACGTACCACTACTCCAGGGTGTGTGGAATATGTGTGCTAACGGAATAAACAACGATCGAAAAGGGTGATTATAAGAAGTACCAACAGCCAAAAAAGGGTGACCTGGATGTCATGGGCTGTAAATTTTAATGGTATTTTGAAAAGTAATAGCTCAAAAACTTTAGCAGTTGTCGGAATGAAACTTCAACAAATAATTAATATATTGTCACCTCTATGTGAAAAAATTTGAAAACCGTGGAATACGTAGTGCAGTGAATATTGATTTTTATCATACATACTGAATTACACGTTATATTGGTTTTAGACTCTGTACGTCCACGCTGTTCGAAATAAAAGCCCGAATAAAATTTATTCCTTTTGTTATTAAATTGTTTTAACAGTAAATCAGTAATATTTACCAATCTGTTGTTTCATGTATTTTTAAACATGTTTCTTAGAACTCAATTTTTAAGGGCGTATAACCCGCTTCAGCTTAAAATATTTTATACACTGTTGAATAATGTTCTCTGTGCAGGAAAGCACTATATTACTATTATTCATGCATTTTTTTACGTTGAATATTGGATGAGATAATGATACCCAAATATGTAAAAACGTTGATTACGGGAAATTGAAACTAAAGATTTACATTTTTTTTCCCTCAATGATTACATGTTAATAAATTCCAACTACGTATTCTTGTTTCTGACAGTCCTTTTCATCTTCTTTAGCTCTCTTTCTTTTCTTTGTTGCTCTGGCCTCCTTTGTCAAGCTTTCAGCTACTTCTCCATCGTCAACGACACGTTGCCTGTCCACTGGTAGCAGATCACTTTTCATATGGCCCCCAATTTTCATGCCCAGTCTGCTCCTGTTACTCCATCATTAAAGCAATTATGGCCGTCCATTGTACCAATCTGTAAAGCTGACATTCCAACAAAAACAGGTTTTAGCAAGTTTTCCCAAATTCAACAATAGAAGCTTTCATTCGGTTTGTGTATTTTGCCATGTTAACATTTTTCAGTAGTTGATAACATGGAAGGTCTCTATGTACTGGCTATAGATCTAGCATAACAGTTTCTGACATGGGGTTTGCCTGTAACGACACGCTGTAGGAAAAGTTTTGTGTTGGACATTAGGATGATAGGTGGGTATTCACGGACAACATACGTTTTAGAACGGCATTTAAACGCGAAAATGATGACGTACTATATATAAAAAGTATAAATATTCAGAATCAGGAAGAACCAAAGAATATTATTAAATTATTTAAAAAAATAACTTTTTGAGCTCTAGTGACGTCCAGGAGCCCTAAGCAAAATAGTAATTTGTCGTCTTTCTTATACCGGAACGTCTCATTCTCAAGGTCTTTGGTGGCGAATGTCGATAAATGGCCCAAGGCACGCGCCTGGAATCCGTCTCTGTCCCGCGTGCCTGCTACTCGTATCCCCGGCGCTGCGTGAATATTTCATACTTTTCTGCCGCCATAATTCACATGCTACGCCAGACTAATGTATTCTTTACATTAGACGGCCCGTGGCAGGCGCACGTGATCCTCTGTTATTTATGGACACAACTCCCGAAGTCGTTTACCGAGGACTATGCTTAGGTGACGGACGTCGGTTGCAAAGTGTATTCGAGAGCCAGGAGCGAAGCCGGTACCTTGCTAGATACGGTTCTCGTTTAGATGGTCTCTTTGGAAAGTTAGTACAGTGTGCATGCCACGCCCTCCCTTACCGTACCATAAAGAATTAGATCCGGGTTGAGATATATTATGCCTCACCTGATTAGCAACTCACTTGATTCCATATACAAGGGTTGGAAAAATATATCAACACCGCGAGAAATGTATGCTTGAACATAAACGCAGATGCTAGTCAAGCTTCCAGGTTGCGCTTTGACCACGCGCGGAATTTGTGTAATCTCCTCAATAGACTACAGGTGTCGGTATGGTCAGAACAGTGTTCTGAGTAGTTGTGAGTGCGTTATGTCGTAGCTAAGTGAATCCTAACACGTGCAGATTGTTGGTGCTCATATGGTGGCTGCTTCCGTAACCAAGGGAGCCATCTTGTTGGAGATTGGAGATCTAAATTCCATAGAAAGAAAAGTACCATCCGAACAGACTTTGAAGGCCCAACCGCACCGACCGGCCGCCATGTCATCCTTGGCCCTTAGGGAAAGGAAGGGGGAAAGTGGAGAAACATCATCCGCTCAGTTACAACGCGGTCGAAAATGTGTGTTGAGTAATTATGACAGATGCCGCTGAAGAGGATCGTGACGAAAAATAAGAGGATAAGGAGTGTAAAACTCACTGCAGAACTGAATGTCCCACTCACGAACCCGGTCGGCATCAAAATAATACGAAGGGAACTCCACAAGCAGGGTATTAGAGGGAGAGCTGGACTTCCAAAACCACTTATCAGTGATGCAAACGTCCGTAACAAGAAAACGTATCGCTGAAGCCATAAAACGTGATCTGTGGAACAATACAAGAAAATCGCTTGGTCGGATTGTAAGCGGGCTGTTTAGGTTTTTACATTGGTAACGCCACTTAGCACTCTGTATGAAAATCATTGGCTGTGCTGTGTGCAGTCTGTGGCTGGTTGGCATTATTGAAATATTCGCTATTGTAGTGTTGGGCAGTTGGATGTGAACAGCTGGTATCGTTGCGCAGTTGGAGGTGAGCCGCCAGCAGTGGTGGGTGCTGGGAGAGAGATGGCAGAGTTTTGAGAGGGGATGATATGGACGTGTGTCCATCAGAGGCAGTTAATTTGTAAGACTGGATGTCATGAACTGATGTATGTATTATGACTTTTGAACACTCTTAAGGTAAATACTTTGTTTGCTCTCTATCAAAATCTTACATTTGCTAACTATGCCTATCAGTAGTTAGTGACTTCAGTAGTTAGAATCTCTTATTTAGCTGGCAGTATTGGCGCTCGCTGTATTGCAGTTCTTCGAGTAACGAAGATTTTTTATGAGGTAAGTGATTCATGAAAGGTATAGGTTATTCCCAAGAGTGAAATATTGCGAGTGTTCGGTGATGATCTGCAGAGCTATATTGTAGCACACAATGGGCCCCATGGGTACTTTGCAAGATGGGTTTACTGACAAGGTTTATGAGCTAATTTCGGCTGATCAAGTCCATTGCATGGTGCAATGTTTGTTCTCAAATGGTGAGACAAGTTCGCTGTTCACACACATTGCATCGTTTAAGACTGGATTTGTGAGCACGAGGACGAACTGTCTCATATGTCTTGGCCACCACAATCACCAGATTTCATTATTATGTAACCTCAGTAGTCTACTTTGGAGAGAAGGGCGTATGATTCCTCTCGACTTTCATTATCACTACCAGAAATATTGGTATAATGTTCCACTTAAAACCATACTGAGACGAAATATTAAAACTTGTACGGCCTTAAAGGCACTATGAGATCTAACGGGGCGCGATCTGTAATTCATTTCTCTTGTTGTCACCTCGTAGCTATGTGGATTTTATTTTTACCATGGATGTATTTTAGTGTTGGCCCCTACCCTGAGCTGAATGATGGGACTAAGTAATGACTGGGTTAATCTCAAGCAGATCACCTTCTGTCAAAGCCTGGTTACTAACCACTGTATTTCTTTCAGCTCTTTGGAGTATGATTTAATATTTTTAGTGCTTTCAAAGATCACATATGCATTGGATGTTTTCTTATCTCGTCTACCGAATAACAGAAAATTGTTTGAATCTTGTACATTCTGTTAATACTGATTCTCTCATTTTTTATGGGATGTAAAACTCATATGTGCAGAATTTTCTTTAAATTTCTAAAATAATTACTCGAAGTGTCATTTCGGTTGCGTGACTCATTAATAACTATATGGTGGCTCTTACGACGCAGCCGGCCGCGGTGGCCGAGCGGTTCTAGGCGCTTCAGTCCGGAACAGCGCCGCTGCGTCGGACGCAGGTTCGAATCCTGCCTCGGGCATGGATGTGTGTGATGTCCTTAGGTTAGTTAGGTTTAAGTAGTTCTAAGTCGAGGGGTCTGATGACCTCAGATGCTAAGTCCCATAGTGTTTCGACCCATTTGCACTATTTTTTTGTACGACGCCTATTTTGGAAGAGAACAAAAATAGTTCTGTGTTGACTGAAATAGCATGTATCTCCGTTGTTCAGTTGTTCCGTGTTGTCAATATTGTTCGAATGCTGCTCAGGTGGATAAACGTTGCAGCAAATCTTCCTCCTTTCTGCGTTACTGAGTTCAGCGCCTTATCTCTCCTAACTCTATGCTCCCTACGTCTCAGAGAAACATGAAATTCTGAACAGAGCTACGTTTCGAAAGGAAGTTTTAAATTCCCATCTCTAGTGAAAGCAAAACTGAAAAATTAAACTCTAGAAAACGATTAGAAGTTCAGAAATAAAAGCACTCTAATCAAACGAAAAATTACAAGGAAAAGTGGAAGTTAAATCGTAGTTATTTACGTTGCTTCTAGGAGGCATGAAAAGGGAAAAAAATTCATCAGGATCTCTTCGAAAATCTAAATGGAACTACCATTTTAAAATACGTTTCAGTAGAATGATAAATAAATGATCAGTGGATCCTTGCTATAATATCGTTTACTTAAAGCCTCTCACACTGCTAGAGTGATTAGGTCAGTAGGCAAGAGACTTTCTTCTGAACACCATCCCTGCGGCTGCCGATCTGCCAATACGAGCGGCTGTTTTCGGACCCGTGTTTGCGCGAATTACGGTTTGTTTGCGTGCGACCGGATCAGCCGCCGCGAGCTCCGCGTCTGTTTCACGGGCTGCCGCCACGCGTTACGCCTGACCTCTGGCGAGTCTAGTTACTATTTATCTTAACTTAACCCGGTCGTATTATGGGGCCATGAATGCACGCCACAGCTCCAGGAGAATAATCACTGCATACTGTCTATATGTAAATCAGGGCTGTGTCGGTATCGACTTGTTTAACGAGTAATGCACGCTGACAGCTGTCGCAGACACACAGGTAATACGTAATTAACACTGCAAAGGCGATGAGTTAGCTAATGAAGGTGACGGAAAAACAATTTTTTTCTTTAACATCGGTTACTTCCTAAAAGCATTCTGTGGAGTGTGCCTCTTCTCGATTTAAAATTACTTCGTGTCTCCCTCGATACAAGCGGCCTGATATTAAATTTCATTTTCTCTGGTTTTCACTAAATACCTGTGTGTGACTTTTACATTCAGGCTCATTACTCCTACGCTTCACCCTACTCTGCATCGTTATCGAATTGTAATCTGAGTCTTTATCTGCTCCTGGGTACGCCTTACAATCCAATATCTCTGCCTGTCGATGATGTAATCTACCTGAAATCTTCCTGTTTCTTCCGACCTTTTCTAAGTATAGAGGCTCTTCTTATGATTCTTGAATAGAGTATTCGCTTTTATCATCTGAAATTTATTGCAGAACACAATTGGTCTTTCTCCTCTCTCATTCCTACTACCAAGCCCATATTATCCCATAACCCTTTCCCCTACTACTTAACCTACAACCGCATTCCAATTCCACATGAATATTAGATTTTCATGTCCGTTTACCTACTGAACTGCCTGTTCAGCATCTTCATATACTTTCTCTATCTCTTCAACTTCCGCTTGCGACGTTGGAATGAGCTACTGCTGTCCGTGTTGGTTTGCTGTCGATTCTGATGAGGACAACTAGATCACTGAATTGTTCGCAGTAACTCACTCCATGCCCTACCTTTCTATTCATAACGAATCCTATTCCCATTATACCATTTTCTACTGCTGTTGATGTCACCCTGTACTCATTTAACCAGAAATGCTTATCTTCTTTCAAAATGGTTCCTACAAAAGACAATCACTTGCATGTAGACAGAGTCTGCCTTCATCGCAACAGACCATGGAGAACCATTCCACATCTTGAAAGTGATCTTCCGATGGCACCAGTCGATCCATGTATGTTGATGCTGTAGCGTGAGTGGAAGATGGGCTACAAGTGTGTGTAGGTCCAAAGCCAACTGCTAATAACTGGTTCGCCAAAGTTCGTGTTGACACGTCTCGGTTCACAAGCCCTCTTGTCTGTGCTGTGGTAGCTGAACGCTCTACCACCGTTGTTCTTACAATACTACAGTCCTGGCGCCCGTCTGTGCTGCGTGGACATCCGGAAACTTTTCTAATAGTTTGAGAATGTTCACATGACCACTGATACCAGCATCGTTGCCAAAAGGACGCAGCCATCCTACTTTTGTAGCAATTCTCTGAAAAGTCCACCCCCCCCCCCACTCGAAAGGCCACAGTTTCTCACCATTTAAAACTTGCTCACTTGATTGTGGGATGAATGAGAGCGTCTTTGTGTCATGGTTGCTTACCTGCTTCACTCGTTTGAATCACACTGACTGTGAGCATTCCCTATTAACAGGAAGACATAGATGGCACTCTGGTAGCTATGACACTGCGCTATCTGTTGGCAGACGACGTTGAAAACATTATCAGTATATTTACTGCCCCCACCCTAGCTGGAATCTGTCTTCATCGTAACAAACACGACGTCGTCTTTCGAGGTGTATTAATTTTTTTCCGGCAGTGCATCTAGGGTTAGCGAATGTGCTAAAATCTAACACACGTATGTGGAAGAATAGTGAGCTGTGTCGGCTCGTTTTCCGAGCTGTGATATCGTTGCTTACAAGCGCGACCCGTTTTCCTGTCACGCCACCGGATGGCGCTTCAGGCCTGCTGCGGTTGGTTCTTCGCTTACAAGATGTTGGAGGCAGGTTGTTGATGGACGGTGGGGCAGTGAGAGGTGTGCGTGAATGGTGAATGTGCTTTTACATGGCCTGATCGGCGGTCGCTCGTCTAAGTGGCAGCTAACTGTATGTGGCCGTGATGGTCTGGAGTGTTCGGCTCTATGCTGTTGCGCCTGATTGACTATCTGGGTTTGTGATTGACCGTCTTCTGATCAACTATGAGTGCTGCTTATTTCACTGTTCACAGCCCGGCTAAACCACTCCCGCATTTAGTGTCCAGTTCTCTTAAGTGTTTACGATCACCCCAGCATTTTCTCTCCTCTTATTTTACGAGAGTAGACAAAATAGTCTCACAGAGCACTCGTTTACATAGATTTTTTCAGTTTATTACATGAGTGCTTACTGGTTGGTATGAGCTTACATGTAAAAATCCTTCCTGTAAAAAAATGCCTGGAAGGTGTTTAATTTGTAAGTCGATTGGTAAATGTGACGGTTTGTTGCTGCCTATTTTTGACAGCATACCGGAAAGCCGTGAACTGTGATGCTGTCAGTTAGTTCAAAAATAGCTCTGAGCACCATAGGACTTAACATCCGAGGTCATCAGTCACCTAGAACTTCTTAAACCTAACTAACATAAGGACATCACACACATCCATTCCCCAGGCAGGATTCGAAACTACGACAGTAGCAATCGCGCGGTTCCAGACTGAAGCGTCTAGAACTGCTCGGTCACAACGGCCGGCTGTCAGTTAGTTGCGAATCAATGAATGATCAAAAAGTTACTTCATTTCTCCTGTTATTAATTGTGTTACTTGTACACGAAAAATAAAACAGTAGGGGACAAGTTGGGGAGAGGATCTGTACTGACCACCAAATAAGGTATACTAGAACAGCAACCTATTATCACAAAATATTAAACCTTTTACAACAAAAAATACGCAGTGAAATACAATCCTAGAAATGAATGGGAGTAATATGATAATTACAGAATAACAAAGTTGGCAGGCACAAATTAAAGTACCAAAATAATTCAAGTACACCTTGAGGAAGGTAAAATAATGAATCAGTTGTGGTATCAGTGGTTAACCGAGAACTGCTGTCAACATCAAACAAAGCATTATTCTTAGGAACTGTGCGAGTGGCTTAGGATCCAAAGATAAATGTCTTCCATGGTGAAGCACAGAAAAAGTAAAGCATTAAGTAGCTGCAGTAAAAGTGATAAACAGAGAATTGTAGGTCAAGATGAAGTAAATAATTATTCTAGCAAAGGCAGAGAAGCTTTAAGGCCCACTGATAAATATCTATCACGGTGAATTCACTTCTAGCACTTCATTCAGGAACACAGTCTCTGCCATGAAAACCCGTTTACGGCAACACTGACCAATCTTAACTGGACAGAATTAATCTGCAAGGAACTTTAACAGCATTAGAGGGGGATACTAGGTAGCTCAATGTAAAAAACTTTACACTTCGTTAAGGCGCGTCAGGATTTACGTGAGCTACGTGACATTAGTAACTATTTTGACGGATGTTAAACTTAAATTCAGAGAGCTTTACTGCGCAATGGCCGACTTAAACTTCAGGTTAAACGTATACTATAGGACATCTCTACACAACGTCGCTTAGATTCACTTAAGCGGTATTTAGAAGCACTCAGTTGCATTAAATCATATACAGTTAAAATATGAATTACCAAAAAAGTGCAAACACATAATTCCAGAAGTTACAGGAAACCAATTAGCGCCAATAGCCGACCAAATATTCAGACGGAATCAACTAAGCCCGGTGGACAGAAATGGCAAATAAGCAAATCATAAGATAATTATAACGCAGGTGGCTACTTCGGAAAACAGCAAATGACAAGTAATGCGGAATAACTATAATCAGCTGGCCAGCTGTCTTACTAAAATACACTAACGGGAAAAGGATCCCAACACCTAGAAAGAGATGTGCGACTTAAACTAAAGTTTTTAGGCAAGATTTTACATCTGAAACGTGGTGTCTAAGTGAGGAGGACGTCATTTTCAATATTTCTCTGACTTTGAACTTCGTCGTGTAACGGAGCTACGAGAAGGAGGATGTCCCTTCTGCGGCACTGCAGAAATACTTGGCAGGAATGTAGCCAATGTGCATGGCTGCTGGCTGTGGTGGTCACGGTCGCAAGAAGACCGGACTCCGTATGGCCACGTGACACTACTGAGGTGAAAGACTATCGTGTTCGGCGTATCGTACTGCAACCGCAGCAGCAGTCTGACTATCAGCATGGTGACAAAACAAACTGTTACAAATCGGTTACTTCAAGGAGAGATCCGAACCAGAAGCCCTGCAGCGTGCATTCCACTGACCCCAAACCAACGCCGTTTGAGACTTCAGTGGTGTCAAGCGAGAGCTCGTTGGAGAAACTTGGTTCTGCCTCGATGTCGCTGATGGCGACGTGTTGATCAGCTGGAGGCCAGTTGAGGACTCGCAGTCAATCTATTCTGTGTGGTAGATGCACTGGACATACACCTGGAGTTATGAACTGGATTGAGATCTCGTACGAAATCACGAGCAGTCTCGTGGTTATCCCGTGCACCCTGACTGCAAATCTGTACCTCAAACTCGTAGTGTCCTGATGTGCTGCCATTCATTAGGAGCAAAATGGTTCAAATGGCTCTGAGCACTATGGGACTTAACAGCTATGGTCATCAGTCCCCTAGAACTTAGAACTACTTAAACCTAACTAACCTAAGGACAGCACACAACACCCAGCCATCACGAGGCAGAGAAAATCCCTGACCCCGCCGGGAATCGAACCCGGGAACCCGGGCGTGGGAAGCGAGAACGCTACCGCACGACCACGAGATGCGGGCATTAGGAGCAATACAGGGCTTTTTTCCAGCAGGGAATTAACATACTTTGAAGCTGAATGGAAGCTGGAGCTAAGTTCATGTGACATTCTGTTTCGGAAATCGTTAGAGGATTTAATATTCCGAGGTCCACAGTGTCAAGAGTGTGCCGAAAATACCAAATATGACGCATTATCTCTCACCACGGACAATGCAGTAGCCGACTGCCTTCACTTAACCCGGTGAGGATGTGGTAGGGTCAATTTGACCCTGGTGATCTTATTTTGTTGGCAGTTCTTTGCTGCGCAGTTGCACACTGTCCAAGTTCTCAGTAGCTGTAATTACTGAACTCCCCCCCCCCCCCCCCCCCCCCCCCTAATGCGTGCAGGCACTCAGCCGGCTGCCATCTGTGAAAGGAGATAAATGAGTGCAAACGGTAAGAGGGTATTTTTGACCCTTCCACAACCGCCAAGTAGTATTTCTGGCAAATGTTTAAATTTTTTTCATGGATGTTTCGTGTTTTTTTTGGAGTTTTTAGTCAAAATGAATAACGAAGAAAGAGAGGCTGAGATTATACGTAGTTGGTTGGGGGAATTATCAGACAGAGAAGACGACTTTACGACAGATGGCAGTGAAAATGAAGACAGTTTAAGTGAGCTCAGTGCCAGTAGTGGTATTGAGCTAGACGCAACTGGAGGCAGGGACAAAGAAGGTAATATACCACTAAATGAGCTACAAAATACTGCCCTCAATGCTGCGTTACCAGACGTAATCGAGCGATAGAAAAATCAGGTACGCAGTTCATTTTATTTTGGCAAAGATGGATCCATGTGGTGCAAAAATCCACCTCAACAACAAGTTAGGACCCATTCTGAAAATATCATCAGGCATGAGTTTAGTGGCAAGATTAGCAAAGACAGAGCTTAAATGCTGGAGTCTGTTTTGCAATGAAAATATGCTTAGTATTACTTAAAAATACACAAACTTGAAAAGGAAAGCAGCTTATGAAGAGTTGCAAATAACTGTTTTATGAAGGAAGTAACCATGACCGACTTGAAGGCTTATAAAGGCTTGTTCTGCATTGCTGGATCTTACCGATCTGGGCGGCAGAACACCGTTGACCTTTGGGCTTCAGACGGAACATGCGTTGAAATATTTCAGCTGACAATGACAAGGCAACGTTCCCGTTTTATTCAAAGCTATCTTCCTTTGACGATAAATCCACACGAGAAAAAAGAAAACAGCTGGACAACTTAGTCTGATATCTGAAATATTGGTTGAAAACTGCAAGAAAGTCTCTCTGCTAGGAGAATATACGCCCACAGGTGAAATGCTGCTTGCATTCAGAGGCAGATGTAAATTTTGACAATTAATTCCATCATAACCGGCCAAATATGGCATAAAAATATTTGCTTTGGTCGATGCAAAGAATATCTCTATCCTCAGCCT
Organism: Schistocerca serialis cubense; assembly: GCF_023864345.2. Taxonomy (NCBI): domain Eukaryota; kingdom Metazoa; phylum Arthropoda; class Insecta; order Orthoptera; family Acrididae; genus Schistocerca; species Schistocerca serialis. The sequence goes on from NC_064645.1 coordinate 221,232,068, forward strand.
CGAAATACGAGTATAAGCTAGGAAGCAGCCAGAGGGACCGTTTTCACTGTGTAATAAACCATTCCATGTCGTGAACCGGCTGGTGCCAGCCATGTTAAAAACAAGCCGTAATGCGACTTTTGATCGTTGGTTTACGAGCTATGAACTAGTGTCACATCTACAGAAAGAACACAAGCTAACTTCTCTGACAAAAAGCAATTCCCTCATGAACTTTGCAAAACTCGTGGTAGAGAAATCTACATGTTAGATGGGTTTCCGAAAGGATATTATACTTGTTTGTCATATACATAAGAAAAACAGTTTTGTTTTGGTCGCGTTTAGTCTTCACCAAAATGCTGAAATTGATGAATCGACTGGAGATAAAAAAACAAATGTTTTATAATTTTACGTAAGGTGGATCAGACGTTGCAGATGAGCTGTCAGCGACTTATAATGTAAGCCGCAACTCAAAAATATGGCCTCAGACTGTCTTCTACGCAATAATGAATATGGCCAGCACAAATGCTTCAATTGTTCAGCGATCAAATAACAATAAAAACATAAAACGTCTTAATTTCATAAAAATACTCGGCCGTATGCTCGTCAGTGAACAGTTGAGTGCCCGGCAATAAATACCTTAACTGCCAAGAAATTTGCTTAGGAGAATCAGAGAATTTAATGGAGAATCTTCACAAGCATCGAATGCCGGAGTCCAAGGTGTACGAAAAAGATGTCAAGAGAGCACCTATGATAGACATCGTAAAACACTTCATGATTTTGAAGGTTGTCATAAATACATTTGTCAAGAACACATTGTTTCATTCTGCCAACAGTGTGATATGGCAAGAGATGATTAACAGCTTATGTCAAAAGTTTATTGTTCTCTTTGTGTTTGAAGAAGATTTATCTCGTAAATACTTAGCAAGAAGTCTGATTTACTTATGAGGATATATGGATTTGTATAATTTAAAATACATGAAACGTTTAGAGCTGTTAAAATTATTATTTTTAGACCTAATGTAAAAATTAAGTATTAAAGAATTTGTAGGCTTATTTCTATGAAAATAATTTAATTATTAAGTAATTCATAAATTTAATTCTCATATTTTGTTAAAAGGTCCGAATAAATACTTAAAAAGTATAAATGAAGAACAGGGTCAATACGACCCTACACATCCTTGATGTACCCCTTTTTTGCACCACATACTCGCCGGCTGGTGCAACACATTTCAAAAACAAACCGTAATGTGAGTTTTGATAATTGGTTTACGAGCTATGAACCAATGTCACATCTGCTCAAAGAACACAAGCTAAGATCTTTGGCAACAGTGCATAAGAACAAGAGGCAAATCCCTCCTTAATTTTGCAAAACTCGTGGTAGAGAAATTTACTCCGTCACGATGGAGAACCGAATAGGTTTTAGCTTCTAACAGACAAGCAACATTGTGCAAAATTACGGCAGAAATCAATGTGGGACGTACAGCGAAAGTTTCCGTTAGGACAGTGCGGCGAAACCTGACGAAATTTGGGCTGTGAGCAGCAGGAGCTTCAGACGCGTGTGCCTTTCCTAACAGCACGAAATCGTCTGAAACACCTCTTCTGGGCTGCTGAAAATTTGGCTGGACCCTGGACGACTGCAAGACCGTGGCCTGGTCAGATGATTGCCGATTTCAGTTGGTAACATCAACATGCCATCTATCCGGGCCACAATTGTTGCACAATTGTTGGCGACTCATTTGAAGATCATTCTGGACAATTCTTCCGTCACGAATCCTATGGAACGTTTATGTGACATAATCGAGAGGTCAGTTCGTGCGCAAAATCTTGCACCGGCAACACTTTCACATTTATGGACGGCTATAGAGGCGCGCATGCCTCACTATTTCAGCACTGGACTTCCAGCGACCTGTTGATTCCATGCCACGACGTGGGTTGCATTATGGCAGGCAAAAGGATATTCGATACGTTATTAGGAGGCACCTCAGTGTATATCCCACAATATGGGTAAGCATCCAGTATGGTCACGAGCCCCAGTGAGGAGCTGCAGGCAATTTCGTGCCCTTAGCAAAGCACCCGCGCGGTCGTCTGCTGCTGCTAAGACCCTGTGGGAAATGGCAACCAAATGACTGTTGTCTTTGGTGTGTAGAATGTCTGATTCTCACGATATACTTTAGCAAAATTCCAAAGAGAGCAACAGCTGATAAGTGCGAGATTTATCGCACATTCAGCTTAAAAGCTCATGCATCCAAGTTGCTGGCAAGAATAATATACAGAAGGATGGAAAAGAAAACTGAGGATGTGTTAGATAACGAACAGCTGAGGTTCAGAAAAGGTAAGGGCACCAGGTAGACAATTCTAACGTTGCAATTCAAAACGGAAGCCATACTAAAGAAAAATCAACACGTTCGTACGGTTTGCCGACCTGAAAAAAGCCTTCGACAGTGTCAAGATGTCCGAAATTCTGACGAGAACAGAGGTAAGCTATAGGAAGCGACAGACAGTATACAGCATGTAAAAGAGGCAAGATGTTGTAAATATGGTGGATAACGAAGAACTAAGTGTTTGAGTAAAAATAGTGTATGAAAGGGATATAGTCTTTCGCCCCTACTTTTCAGTCTGTACATCGAAGAAGCAGTGGTAGAAATGAAAGAAACGTTCCGGAGTGGAATTAAAATTCAAGGTCAAAGGATATCAATGATACGATTCGCTGATGACATTGCTATCCTTAGTGAAACTGAAGAGTTACATGATCTGCTGAATGGAATGAACAGTCTCATGAGAGAAGAATATAGATTGAGAGTAAATCGAAGAAGGACGAAAGTAATGAGAAGTATCAGAAAAGAGAGGGTCATAATATGGAAGGATTGATGATCACAAAGTAGATGAAGTTAAGGAATTCTACTAAGCAATGACGGATGGAACAAGGAGAACATAAAAAATAGACTAGCGTTGAGAAAAAGCGCATTCCTGGCTAAGAGATGTGCACTAGTGTCAAACTTAGGTCCTAATTTCAGGAAGAAATTTCCGAGAATGTACATTTGGGTAACATGGAACATAGACTGTGAGAAATCTCGAACAGAGCAGAACAGAAGCATTTGAAATGTGGTGCTTCAGACAATGTTGAAAGTAACGTGGACTGATAAGGTGAGGAATGAGCAAGTTCTGCGCAGAATCAGAGAGGAAATGAATACGAGAAAGACACTTACAAGAGGAGTGAACAGGATGACTGAACATCTCTTAAGACGTTAGGGAAAAATCCGTGGTAGTAGAGGGACAGAGAGAGCTATAGAGGGCAAAAACTGCAGGGGAAGGCAGAGACTCGAATACACCCAGCAAATAAATGAAGAAGTAGGTTGCATGTGCTCCTCTGAGATGAAAATGTTGGCACAGAAGAGAAATTCGTGGCGGTCTGCATCAAATCAATCAGAAAATTAAACACTCAAAAAAAAAAAGAAAAAAAAAGGAAGTTGAGATTCGCAACACTTCCCCGAGCAGACTCTCTTCTTCCTCCAACGGCGGAGCTGATTGTTAAATCTCCAACCAGCATGGTGGCGTCATTAGCATTCCATAGGCCCGGCCTTCGCCTGCCACAAAGATTCGGCCCTACTGACGGCTCACATGTCTTTAGTAAACTTGGACCTCGAATTCCGACATGACTGCCAGCAAGTCACTACTTATCGTTAGTAAAGCAGTGCCACAAGTGTATAAAGCGACATGCCTTACCGCTGCATTCACGTCAGCCACTGCTTACGAAATCTCTCGTTTGCAGTTGTTTTATTATATCGTAGCAATTGGCTACAGAGACTCATGTGGTAGATACAATCGATACTACATTGCCGAGAATGCATAAACATTTTCTATTTAGGAAATGCTGGAACTTGTGGAGTGGGCTGCGGTGAGTGGAGCAACTTGACGCACATCCACAGCATTCAATAGGACTGATCGCCTAGATGACCTACTTCTTGTTGCAGAGGGAAGCAAATTAAGCATGTGAGTCTCTCTAGATGTTGTGAGAGCTGAGGAAGGGGTGAAGCCTTTGATCGTCAACCGACGCTGTGAAAGACAGTCCAGCAATTGATAGTGGACACAATGAAATCGATATTGACGAAAGCATACTGAAAGTATGTTACAATTGGAGAAGGTTTATTAGTGTGCCATGGAACTGACAGCTCCTGCTAATGGGCTTTCTTATATGGTAGCTCTCTTAACGACTGAAATTAAGTAATTACTTGAAATACACACATACAATACCGAGAGTTACGGAACCTGTACAGAAAATTTGAATAGGGATCAACATAAACATCATTTCCGCCCTTTCTTATTGTACCAACATATAGGGAGAACTGCAGAGGTGGTGGTCCAGATTGCTGTACACACCGGTACCTCTAATACCCACTAGCAAGTCCTCTTGCATTGATGCATGCCTGTATTCGTAGTGGCATACCATCCACAAGTTCATCAAGGCACTGTTGGTCCAGATTTTCCCTCTCCTCAACGGCGATTCGGCGTGCATCCCTCAGAATGGTTGGTGGGTCACGTCGTCCATAAACAGCCCTTTTCAATATAGCCAAGGCATGTCCGATAGGTTTCATGTCTGGAGAACTTGCTGGCCACTCTAGTCGAGCGATGTCGTGATCCTGAAGGAATTCATTCACAAGATGTGCACGATGGGGACGCGAATTGTCGTCCATGAAGACGAATGACTCACCAATATGGTTCCATTATCGGACGGAGAATGGCGTTCACGTATCGTACAGCCGTTACGGCGCCTTCAAAGACCACCAGCGGCGTACGTCGCCCCACATTACGCCACCCCAAAACTGCAGGGAGCCTCCACCTTGCTGCACTCGCTGGGCAGTGTGTCTAGGACGTTCAGCCTGAACTGGTTGCCTCCAAACACGTCTCCCACGATTGGATGAAGGCATATGAGACACTCATAGCTGAAGAGAACATCATGCCAATCCTGAGCGGTCCATCCGGCATGTTGTTGGGCCCATGTGTACCGCGCTGCATGGTTTCGTGGTTGTAAAGATGAACCTCGCCATGGACGTCGGGAGTGAAGTTGCGCATCATGCAGCCTATTGCACACAGTTTGAGCCGTAACACGGTGTCCTGTGGCTGCACTAAGAGCATTATTCAACATGGTGGCGTTGATATCAGGGTTCGACAGAGCCATAATCCATAGGTAGCCCGCATCTCGTGGTCGTGCGGTAGCGTTCTCGCTTCCCACGCCCGGGTTCCCGGGTTCGATTCCCGGCGGGGTCAGGGATTTTCTCTGCCTCGTGATGGCTGGGTGTTGTGTGCTGTCCTTAGGTTAGTTAGGTTTAATTAGTTCTAAGTTCTAGGCGACTGATGACCTCAGCAGTTGAGTCGCATAGTGCTCAGAGCCATTTGAACCATTTAATCCATAGGTAGCGGTCATCTTCTGCAGCCCTTGGGCGGCCTGAGCGAGGCATGTCATTCACGCTTCCTGCGTCTCTGTATCTCTTCCATGTCCGAAAAACACGCTTTGGTTCACTCCAAGACGCCTGGACACTTCCCTTGTCGAGAGCCCTTCCTAGCACAAAGTAACAATGCGGACGCGATGGAACCGCGGTACTGACCGTCTAGGCATGGTTGAACTACAGACAACTCGAGCCGTGTACCCCCTTCCTGGTGGAATGACTGAAACTGATCGGCTGTCAGATCCCCTTCGTCTAATAGGCACTGCTCATGGATGGTTGTTTACATCTTTAGGCGTGTTTAGTGACATCTCGGAACAGTCAAAATGAAGCAGTTTACGGTACACGATATGAACGTCATTAAAATATGTAAGAAGAAATTGTAAGTGTTACGGCTTCTTCGTCATCATATCATGTTTCAGTACAATAAAACTCACAATTTTATACCATTTTCATTAAAAATTCTAATCATATATTATCAGCACCTTTCCGCAGATAAGCGGTGATTATAAACGCGAAATTACAGGGTGGCGCACTAAGTGTGTTACCTTTTTGTTTTTGAATATAAACTTTATTGTCAATACAGTCTGAAAGGAACATATACTACAATGACAAGCCGTCCATGGAGATTTGTTCTAACTCAGCACATACTCAATATGTCCACCATTTCGTTTCCTAACTTCCTTCACACGAACACTGAAGTTAATGATTACCCTATGGCACATGTCTTCCTAATTCACTGTAAGCTTGAAGAATAAGTCTTCTGAGCTCCATTAAATCACGTGGACGTTTCGGGAAAAAGTCACATGGATTAAGGTCTGGACTATTGGGGCGCCAATTTTGTCCGTCATTGAAGCGACCTGGAAACCTGACTGAAATGATCCGCATGTCGAAATGCTCGTGTAAAAACTCCAACACAGTGTTTTCAGTATGTGGCCTTGCTTCATCTTGCATGAACCACTGCGTGTTGAAGGCAAGGCAGGGAGCAAGAAGCTGTGGAATGAAGCTATTGCGAAGCATGCTCATATAACGTGCGCTGTTCACAGTTTCTTCAAACAAAGAGGATACAATAAGTCCGTGACAAGAAATTGCTGCCCACGCTGTAATCCTCGAAGCATAATGTTGTCGTTCATGAAGCACTTGTGGGTTTTCAGTGGCCCAAAAGCGTACATTTTGTTTGTTAACCACACCGTCTAAATGAAAATGCGCCTCGTCTGAAAACCCAACGTTGTTGAGAGTTTCTTCCCTATCCTCCGCCCACTGAGCAAACAGTAGTCTCTACTGCTTCTCTTCTTCAGTGAGCTCTGTGCACAGGTCATCTTGTATGGGTACATATGGAGGTCACTTTTAAGAAGGCGTTGAACGGAGGGTCTGGATATTCCCAGTTGCACTGCTGCCTTTCTACACGATTTCCCGGGACTTCTCTGTACAGCAACTCGTACCGCTTCAACATTCTCCGGCGAACAAACAGGCTTAGGCCGAGGTCCATTCGCTTCCAATACTGTTCCTTCCTGTACAAATTTATCGTACAACCTGGGGATGGTCTTCTTGCAAGGGACCCATCGTGTGTTAAACTGTTGTCGAAAACGCCTCTGAGTAAAAACAAGGCTTTTCGTTCCATGAAAAAGTAACACAATTGCCGATCGCTGCTGTGTCGTCAGTCTTCCATTGTCATCCATTGCTGCTTACTAGTCTCCTAGCGGCAGTATCGTGAATTACACTTCATTTCGTAACTCATTTGTTTTCACAAACTGTGCTGCTACTGCTGTAGAGATCCCAGAGGGATATCTAATGTGCGTCGTAAATTGTGAAAGAAACAGTTGGTAACACATTTCGTGCGCCACCCTGTATTTGGTCTCTTTCGAACTTGACTGTGAATTATTAATACAAGAGTAACAGGTACATTTTATATTTTAAGTTTTCTCCGTTTCATCGTGGTTACTTTTCTGTTAGCGTCAACCTCTATTTTGTGTCTGTATTTGGCATATCCAGCAGTATATTATGTTACACATACATACGAATTATTATTTCTAAAACTGAAGAGAATACGCGGGAACTCCTCTACAAAAGAAACTGCCACTGTTGAATCACATGTTTGGATTATGTTGCTATTGACTGTCAGTAGCAGCGAGAGATAAACTCAATTTTGACAACTTCAGAACTTGTATCTTGCTAGAGGGTTTACACTCTTCAGTTTATTCGGCTATGTCACAGCAGTGATCTTTTGTATTTTGATGTGACTTTGTAAGCCAGTACACCAATTTGATACTCAACAGTCTTTGTGGTTAATGGGGAGACCGTTACTATGAACATATTGTACTTCTTCGGATGAAAGTAACTGCTCATATTTTGTGAAAGTGGCATATGTTTCGTGTTATTTAACATAGAGAGTGCTTTTCAGGGGCGAATTACAAGTATTTTGGGGTTTAGTTTTAGGCAGTCGAAGGTTTCATAAATCACAGGGCTACGTATGTATATATAATTTTAAAAAATGGCTCTGAGCACTATGGGACTTAACTTCTGAGGTAATCAGTCCCCCAGAACTTAGAACTACTTAAACCTAACTAACCTAAGGACAACACACACATCCATGCCCGAAGCAGGATTCGAACCTGCGACCGTAGCGGTCACGCGGTTCCAGACTGTAGCGCTTAGAACCGCTTGGCCACCCCAGCCGGCATTTTTTTTTTTTTTTTTAATGATGGATCTGACTTTCTGCAGTAAGTAATTTCGTGTGGGTACCACAGTCACGCAAATATCCGAAAATGTGACTGTGAAGAGATCTGAACAAAGTATAACTTTATGAAAGTGGGTTGATTCCGAATATATGTAAGCGTACACGGTTAGCAATGTTATAAGAATGTTCAGTTCTAAAATCCTACAAATTTTGAAGGAATCGGCAGTCAACTTACCGTTAGGAACTTCCGAGCATTCAGCTTGAGATTTCAGTTAGCAACAAATAGTGCGTTGCGTCTCTAGTAGATGGCTCGTCCTACAAATTGCGAAGACTCTTTACGCCATTTATTGTTTTGATGTACGCAATGCTGCAGACTTTCATTTAACAGCGTTTGTATGCAAACTGTGTTATAATTGTATAGCATGATACCGTAACAATGTTGAAAACTTTCAGGAATGCTATAGATGATACCGTAACGACATTGAAAATCATCGGGGATGCTGGAGATGAGTAAGTATATCAATTTGAGTTGAGGAACCGTGGTCCAGAAAAGATCTAGACAAAAGCTGCAAGCCAAAATCTTTCTGAAACTTCTGATAGTGGATCTCTCCTGCCGCACGTTCCTTGTTTTCCATATTTTTGAAGAAGGTAGTGTGGACCAAAACAAGACCAAATTGCCCTGTAAACATGACCTCTAAAATAAATACCTTAAGAGATATGAGCGCGTCTTCGGTAGAAGATGAAAGTGTGCTGATAGCTCTTATGGTATGAACTTTAGAGCCCATCTTTCTGGACTTTGTTGTCTTATTTTGGTCCGTACTACCTTCTCTCAACATATGGAAAGCAAAGACTTTCAGTAAAAGTGGTCCACTGTCAGATATCACAACTCTTTTCGCTTATAAGATTCCACTCGGTCTTTTCCGAGCCATCATCCTTGAATGGTCGTAACTATATCAGAGAATCAACATGCGTATTTCCTTCTAAATTCAGAATGTCTAGTGCTTAATTTAAAATTAAACTCATGATAGTTGAGTTAAAATGGGCCCTTTTGCTTCATTTATCAGGAAAACATCCAGAAAATAATTTCGAGTGGCAGATATTCTCAGAAAAATTTTATATGATTCGTCTTATTTTCATCATTACAACACTTTAGAGTGGGTAATTTTTTATTTCATGTTGACCGTGGATTTCGCATTTTTAATGTGTCACTAATTATTACCCTTTGAATACCATTTAACAGCTATAGCTTCATTATACTGTTTTCTTATCCTCAGGTAAAGAATAGAATCTTTTCCTGCGTTTTCTTGATTCTGTAGCAACATTCAATACAATAAGATTATTTTTTATGACTTTTCTGTTTATGTGCTAAAATTTTGGATGTTAGTGGTCCACGAAGACCACCTAAATTTTGCGTAACGAAACTTTCATTTTGTCAGAATGCCGTTGTGATTGAGCTGTCAGTTTTACGGGTCTTTTCCGTACTTACTCGATACAAACAGAAACGCTACGAAAACATACCAAAACTTCTTTATATTTAGTCACATGTTTCCTGTATGGCATCCTCCGTTCACTTAATATTAATGAATAATTACTACAGTGGTGAAGAATCAGGTCAAAAAATTTTACCGTGTGCTCCATTATTTGATCACCTTTGCGATAAAAATGTAAAGTAATATGAGGAACAGAGTTTTATTACCGTCTGCAAGATTCCTGTTACTCGCTTCATGTTTTGTGGAATTATCGGGAAATTAAACATGTAGGTAATCGGGAGGAGAATAATCTACGCGGAGGCGTCCAGGACGTCCACCTTTAAAAGTTAATGAGCTTCTTTTTTCTTGACATCTTTTATGGAGCGGACCTCTAAACCTGTTCCTTTCATCTGGGCTCTCTGCGCTCGCCCTCAACCACGACATAAAATTTTAGTCCCACAGTGGGCCTACCTCGTTACCTGCCGGTCTGCTAAAAGCCTCTCGTGTTAAGCGCCCAGTTTTGTCACCCGTGGGGTGGGAGAGCTGGTGCCGAGTTTACGATCGATCCGCTGTTTTAACCTGGATTGTAATTATCTTAACTAATAAAGTACGCAAGGTTTCTTGTCAGTCTTGTCGACGTTGTTTATAGTGCAGTCGATGCAATACTGGTCAAGCAATGAATCGTGTGAGTAGAGACTGACTGTGCACACAATGAAGGATTGAAAATCGAGGTACAAGGCCGGCACATGAACGCAGTATCTAATCAAATATTTATTAAAAACGAAGTAAATTGCTGTTACTGCTAATTAGTGTCCGATTTCGATTCAAAAGTTGTCTCAAGTTACCACAGGCGATGGTAAGTACCTTCTAAATTAGCTTTGCTCGATAGTAGTCTGAAATCCAGTATGAGTTTGATTTTTAGCGGAAAACGGTTGCAACTATTACAGTTTCAATACATGTTTATGCATAATAAATACAGTCTCTCAGAAATATTAACTGATTACGCAGTAAGCACCACATATTGTATTTAGGATCAGGCTTGTCTTAAATGGACAGTTAAGGTAACAAATGGTAACGTTTGACCGTAATTTGGTCCTACCCGAAGCTCATCAGCGCATTTCGAGGGACTATGCCCTCACCATCAGGTTGCAAATCTTAGCTCATCACGCTGAAATGCTAGAAAATGTACCAATGTAATTGTGGCATTCATAAAATAAAATAAAATAAAAACACGTTGGACTACGAAAGCCTGTCTTACATTAAAAATCGATGACCTCTGTCACTGGCCGTCTCGTTTCACACTGCACCAGACCATATCCTACTGATCCGCTGTCGGCTAGAAGAGACTCAAGTTGACGCTTGAAATCAGTCTATACAAAAACGAACAACTGCTACAACATTGTATTGTGCCTTGAACCACTCCTCTTCTTTGCAACAATAAGGGCTACATAAACACTGACAAAATGTTGGTTGTCTCTAATTCTTCAAATTCACATACTATCCCTATTTCCTGGCATTGTCTCTAGATTGGTCGAAGACCGTTCGTAAGATGGTCGCTGATTACCATGTTGTCCAGTTCAAGTTGTGTGTGGCTGATAAGTGTTCTGATGGTCTTAGCCGTGCTTGTAAATGATTTATTTTGGCTCGACACAGCTCTTATCAGGAATTTTAACTACATTTAGTGTAGATGTTGTCTGTTAAAAGCTGTTGCAATATTTCAACCTAGTTCTTCGTTGACTATATCCGTGCATTGGTTGTAACTCATTTCTTCGATTCTTTTTACGTTCCGTATTTGCGGCTAGTTCCCGTCGTATGTCAAGAGGAACGTTGCCTTGTAGGCAGGACAATTTATCAACAGGTGCTGGTTACAGATAAACAGTAATTGCCCTTGCAGTTTTATTAATGGCTACGTCTACTACTTTCGTGGGGCGGATTTAAAACACACTGGGCAGGCAGGTTCTCCAGCCGAGTAACGGGGTGTCACAGAAAACGTACTTGTAATGATGCAAATTACGAGTCCACACGCCGTCACTAACTTTCGCGCTGGGCTTCATGCATGTTGATTAATTTTCTTGTACTCTTTTTCTCTCTCCCTCATTTTCACTCTGTGTCTTTTACTTGTTTTTTCCCTTATTTACTTTACTTCCTCCTGTTATTATTTGTGGACCATAAATCATACTCACGTGCAGTAAATTGAATGACGGCGTGCAGCAAACCAGAGATTTCTTTGAATTAATCGCATTGTAATCTAAGAATAACAATTTAATCGGAATTGACATCTTGTACGCACCGTTTATACACTTGACTTGCTGCAGTTATTCGGCGGGCAGAACTAATGTCAACGAAAAAAAATAATAAAAAAATGTAATAAATAATTGATAAATGAATAACCACTGATTATAATTTCTCTTGCTCTCTGATTTTGACTCTTTCTCTTTTACTGATGTTTTTCCTTTTCGCTCATAGTTTTAAGTAGATTATTTTAACCATTTGTTTGTTGTATAGTGTAAAACAATATCGTGCAATGACGTGGATGGTGACAGACTGCAAACCAGAAATTTCTTTGAATGAATCACATTGCAGTTCAAGAATCAAAATTTAATCGCCATTGACATTTAGTATACACCGTGTGTATGCAAGACTCGTGTAGTTGTGCGGCTGGCAGGATTAATGTCAATAAAAAAGTAAAAAAAATTCTACTAAATACTTTGCTAAATAGATAACCACTGATTATAGTTCCTACGCCGACTTGTCTAAATTTATCTAATCGGTATAATATTAAAAAGGGTGATTGTCACATCTACTTGCTCACCTCTTATGCTAATAAAATCTATCACGTCGTAAATGGGCTGCTAACACGTTGTTATAAATTATTCACTAACATGTCTTTCGTATTTGAGGCGAATAGGTATAATGAAGTCCTCTTGTTTCCATCTCTTAGTACAGCACACTGCGCATACCACAACTGATGCATTCCACGACTCCCGCTGAATGCGTGACGGCGGCGTTGCTGTTTTATTAAAATTTACTGGCCGATATCGGTTTACTCCACTTTGCTGTATCTCGCTGCACTCTCCTGTTCCACGCGCGTTATTGCATTTAAGAGAAACAGATATGAACTACGTTCTTTCATTTTCTCTCTTGTGGTTTCAACAGTTATGAGCACGCACGTTTCTGAATATGTTACTTGAGACAGAGAGTAACTCTTTCAAGAGGGATGTAAGGGGTGAGGAGAGACACGCACTGCATTAATATTTCACTTCACTTAAAATTCAGGTTCATATGTGTCTCAAAATATTTAGAGAACAATTATGGAAAAAATACGGGGAACGTCATTACCAAGTATAACTGCAAAGACATGTTATTGAAGGAAAAAATAAGTCGCAAGATATCAGCATTCCTTTACATGATCCGTTTGGTTAGTTGGCCAATTAATTCGGTTTCTTCGTCTGTTAGCTGACTTCTTTTTGCGGTATGCCGCGACTTTTCCTCTAATGCGCTACTATTTTTCATCTATTCTGAATGGGAGGAGAACTTCCTCATTTCTTACTCTATCAGGCTACTGAATTTTCTGGATGCTTTCGATTCCCTTCTCTTTTGATTTTTCACACTCCATGATCCTCTCCCATATAATTTTATGCGCCACACGTGCATATTTTTAAATTTCTTGCTCCGATTGAGGCCTGCGGTAGATACCAGTAATCTACTTTTAGCAAAAAAGTCCTCTTTACCTGTGCATATCTGCTTATTGTGCCCTCCTTTCTTCGTACGCTATGTTTTGTTTTGCTTCCAATGAAGTAGACTTCTTTCACATTGTCCCGTAGTGGTTCATTACCATTTTTATGTTGAGTATACCCCTAAACTACTTTCATCTACTCCTAGTAACTTTCGTCTTCCTTTGAATCGTCTTTTCAGTGACTATAGTATCAAAATCAGCAAAACTTATCACTGAGATTATGGGTAGGAACTTTCGCTGTATAGCAACCACAGCGGGTTAATATATATATATATATATATATATATATATATAGAGAGAGAGAGAGAGAGAGAGAGAGAGAGAGAGAGAGAGAGAGAGAGGGACTTCCCCTCCCATCCAGCTCAGGGCGAACACAGCGCACGATCCTGCTTGTTCGTGAAGTTGCCATTGTCTTAAGCAACTGCATACACAGAATTATGATATTAATACGGTTACGTTATTTATTAAAAGACTGGAGTACAAACATATAAAAGTGATGAATCCAGTGTCCGAAAATTATTAGGTAAGTAGTTTCTCAAACAATCAAAATTTTTCAGTGTTAGAGTTCTGTGAATTTAAAGAACAGTGTTAAAATTTTGATAATATGTGTAACTTGGTATAAAAACATAATATGAAAATCTGCTGTAAAATCATCTTCAGTCATTAGCGAGTTTTTAAAGGAAACATAAATTTTGGTTTAGAATTCGGTAGAACATAATATCCATTGACTGTTCCGTCCGTCCATGGCACAATACTTTGTGCGTTATGACAGCAAACACACACGACACTAACGTAGAATTCTGCAACATTTCCTATTTATTTCAGAAATCGGTTTTCAGTTGTTACACCATCGTTAGCAAAGAAGATAGCAAAGATTTCTGTAACAGCAAAGATTTGAAACTATTGCATCAGTACTTTCGTTTCCAAAGATGGAAAATGTTAACGTTAGATTTAGCAATAAAACAAGAGGAATTATTTAAGTGAAAATGTGATGTAAGCTTATTTAACTAAGATACAATAGCCCTTAGATATTCTTACATCGCATTTTCACTGAAATAATTCTTCTCGTTTTATTCCTAAATGTAACATCAACATTTGTCATCTTTGGAAATGGAAATACTCTTCTGACACACTAGTTTCACATCTTTCATCTTACAACTGGTTGGTAGGATGAATAACGAAGACTGTGGAATATTACATCTGTGATGTGTGTGTGTCCGTCTAGAAAATGATTTCGATGTATCAGGTTTCAAAAGGATTGATGTAATTTGAAAGGATACAACGACGACAGGAATGACAGTTCGGGGGATAAAGACCACACTCTACTTATAATATCGTATCAACTATATTTATGAAGATGTAGAAATGAAACTGAAATTAAATAATCAAAAATTGTTCAAATGGCTCTGAGCACTATGGGACTTAACTCCTGAGGTCATCAGTCCCCTAGAACTTAGAACTACTTAAACCTAACTAACCTAAGGACATCACACACATCCATGCCCGAGGCAGGATTCGAACCTGCGACCATAGCGGTTGTGCGGTTCCAGACTGTAGCGCCTAGAACCGCTCGGCCACACCAATTAAATAATCCTTAAAGATGGATCTACGCCAAGAAGAATTACATAGTGCAAACCCGGTTGGTAAGTTATTGGTAATTTAGTACGCCGAGAGGTCGCTTTTAGAGCACAGAGGCAGGTGGGCTGACAGAAAGCTTCGTGATCCACTCTTCACTGTCAGTTTGCCAAATATGAGTGTCACCTCCTTACAGCAGGTTATTAGCAGAGCTTCACAATGGGCTTAGACGTATGGTTAGCACAAACTGTAAACACGAGTCTTGGTAGGTTTGGAAGATTGCGAGAAACTTTAAGAATGCAGTTTATTCCAAACATTTAAAATTAAACTCCCTTGCGAAGTGCAAGTATTTAAATGTCTTATTCGTTTTGGTCTTGTATGATTTTGTATACCGCCTGTATTCTAAATCCGTGTGGCGAGTGTTGTAAAACTTTCCTATTTTAATCTGTCTTTTGAATTGTCCGAACAATGTGTCCCAGAAAAGGAATTTATATAAATAACGGAACTTTCAGAAAATTTAGGTTCCGAATTGCCCAGAGGGTGGTTCGAATTATCTAAACAATGTGTCCTAGGAAAGGATTTTTTTAAAATAATGGAGCTTTCAGGAAATTTACATTCTGAATTGTTCTATGTGCTGAGGAAAGCTGTGCATACAAAACTAGAATATACATGTCTACCGTAAACAGAGTACGTTGAATTTTCGTCTTTACTTGCTGCAGTGTACAAAGCTGAAGATGCACACAGTAGCAGCAGGAGAGGCGCCACCACACAGGCGCCTCCTTAATTGTATTTCACATTTTCGATGGGAGACTGTGTACATGACCATAGAATTTCAATCTTCTTTCTTTCTCGCTGCCGCGACATTCGACAGTTTCCCGGTTGTTTTTTGGGTTTGTAGTTTGTATCAATTTTCTGTTTCTGTGGAGGCCAAATGACTTCCAGTGAATTTTACATTCTTCTTTTTGGATATCTTCCAGAGCACTAACGTACAAGCTTTCAGGCTTGATAACTGTGTCGTAGTGCCTCATTGTTGTGTGTATGGACATCATTTTTTGTTGTAAATTCTAGCGTTCGCTCTCGTAAGTTTTTGCATCCGAGTTTTGTGTGCCATTCTCTCTCCCCATATAGATTGAAGGTTTTCGAATAAGTATCTGAAGTGTGAAATTTGCTAGTATTTTGTGATCAGTTTTCGAGTGGGATACTTTGATGAGATTTACTCGAGTTTTTTGAGGTGGTATTTGGAGGGCAACTCTTCAGCGCATTCGATAAGAGTTTTGTATCTATTTCATTGCTGTCAGGTCGTCGTCTGCTACTTCTGGCAGATCATGTGCGGAAGCTAAAGAAAGAAATATGGATGTGTTTTTAGGTATTCCAAGTCGCTTTAGTTTCCAGTAGTTATGGCTTTTAGGTTCTTTCTCCCACTCTCCGAAAACTTTTTCCAACCTATTTATAGAGGATAGGCAACAGACTGTCGCTCTGCTAAAAACCGTTTCCGTTCAGAAATCGTTCTGACACGTCACCAATGAATTGTGTGTTGGAGTTTGTTTCGGCGGGTGTTCGTTTGGTGTGATATAGGGTTTTCAGGTCGAGTCCGTGTTCGTCGAGCATAAAAAAAGAGATTCTCGATCGACTGAACCATACGCCTTCTTAATAATAACGAAGGAGCATATCACCAGGGTATTTCTCAGCGCTTGTATTTCAACGTCGTTTTGAAACTGAATATTTGTACTACGCATTAAGAGAATCTATCAGATCTCTCTCTCTCGCTCTCTCCCTCTCCCTCTCTCTCTCTGTTCCTGGCGTAATAATTGATTGTGTTCATATTCATATCGGGTCTCCAGCCGGAACATCTCGTCATCTGGAAACAATATTTCAGCGGTCCACCTCGCCTGAGAGAGAGTGTGACGGCCTACTCACTTGAAGATGGTGGCCAGGTGAACCGCCGAAATATTGTGTCCAGATGACGAGATGTTCCGGCTGGAGACCCGATATCAATGTATATTTCCTTGCACATCTTCCCTTTGAGTGCCACTAACCTTTCGGAATATCGGAAGCAGGTGTGTCGTTTCTATTCTGTATTACGTTGCCAGTACGGGGACACTTGTATCATTCCAATGTCTTTGTCCCATCATCTACGTGTTGGGCATGGCTGGAAGGAGTGAATGCAAGTTTTTGTGAGAGTAGCCAGCTGTACTTCTGCTGGTGCAAATTTGTCTGCTGCTCCAATTTTACCAATAGCTGTAGAGAAACAGAAATGTCAACAGAGCAGTTACAGTAGTAGATAAAAAGTTAAGTTGGCAGGTAAAGACGTTCGCGTCGTTGGGGAAGCGATTAGACTTTTATGCGGAAGAGATTACTGTTCTGTGAAAGCTTGGTGAGTATCGACTAATCTGTGGGCAGCCCATGGATCGTAGCATTTGAATTATTCAGTGTGTGAATTTAAGTCATTTTTTATTTGAGTTTTATGATAATCAGGGATAATCATGCGAATTATCATGGGAATTTAGTGTGGGGATTTAAAACCATTCTCGAGTGTCTTTTTTTGTTTTGTACTAACACTTTGTGTACGACTGAGAACAAAATGACTTTGGATTCCCAGACCGATAGTATTGTAGTTTCGATCTCAATGTGTAGGCGGTACATTAATTAAACGAAATAACGAGAGATGTGAGACTGAATTTTAGATCGTTCATGAATTTTTTGGAACTTGAAAGTCAGTGGCTTTGTGCACCTACACTGCAGTATTTGAATCCAAGCACATTATTTGTTAACCTATGATAAATGTGTGCACCTCTAGTGCGTGACAGCCGTATAAAATGTATTCTTATCTTGTAATGAATTTTTCTGTTATAAAATCGATGATTTTTCATTGTGGGAATGTCGGTTTCTCAACTACCTGTTAGCAGATTAATGTGTATTACATCAGTAAACTGTTCTCAGACTGTAATGTAGGATATGTATTTGCTTATCCAAATTATTCTTGTGGTTCAAGAAATGATCTGTTTTGAGTAATTTAGCATCTAGTGGAAGTAAACCACATTTATTTCGTCCTCTATAAAATTTTACGACAGTGCTCACGCCTTCAGCCTTCGTGGATCGTTTTCAGGCATTACTGTACTTCTGTAAATTTAGTCGAATATGTATCAGAGACTTTTCTTTGTATGTATATTGCGACGTGCTACCACATATTTGTCAGTTTGCACTCCATTTCGTGAACCTGCAGCCAAGATAATCTCTGCTGAGTAGAACCTTAACTGGTTTTTATGGTAGTTTTAATTACAATAATACGTTTATTCCTGTGTCTTTTGGCGGGAGTTAGTGTACGAGTGATAGATTGGTTTACCTAATGCATGTTCCTATTGGTTATCCGAAGCACGCCACAACACTGTTTGATTGTGGTACTGGTGTATTACACTCAACCTCGGGTTGAGGTAGGGGACCACAACGCTCTATTATTGTTGTAAACGCCATTTTGTCTCTCCTTCGCACAAGTTCAAGAAAATTGTTTACTAAGGCTTTCGAGCCATATGTCGAAATATGAATTACTTCGCGATTTCTACATTGCAGTTCCATTCCCCATCCCTAGTGTATTTGTGGGAGAGTGATTTGAAAGCCTATTCACTCTACCGATTTAACATGTTAATTATGAAGGAATGAATTATTTTTGAATAATTATCGGATTCTAGCAGTGAGTGGGCCTACAGTTAGATGCTTAAAGAAAGAAGCTATCTCTAAACAGAAGCAACGACTTTAATCCGTACTAAGCTTGCGCTGTTAATAGTAATAATAACAGAAACATTTCACCATTTTTGTCCAACGCCGAGGCCAGCTTGATATTCATCAGTTTTGTGGTCGAGTTCTCCCTGTACTCTTTGACGCTGTTATTTATTCAAACAAATCCGTTGGCTTTGCTTTATATGCTATTGTGAGGAGTCGAATTGCAAAAGTGAACTTCATAAAATGGTTCAAATGGCTCTGAGCACTATGGGACTCAACTGCTGAGGTCATTAGTCCCCTAGAACTTAGAACTATTTAAACCTAACTAACCTAAGGACATCACAAACATCCATGCCCGAGGCAGGATTCGAACCTGCGACCGTAGCGGTCTTGCGGTTCCAGACTGCAGCGCCTTTAACCGCACGGCCACTTCGGCCGGCGAACTTCATAAACGAAGAACTTATCCCACGGTCTTTCAAGCAGAGAAAATGGCACATGTTTTTAAGCTGTAATGGTCGTTACTGTACCGTCCATATTTTCCGTCAGCTCGACGTTTCAAAGAGCCGCACATTACGCGGCCATACAGGGACCAGCAGCATAAGGCGGTCCATATGTCTGACATGCTCACTCCGCCGAGTGCGACTCCCGCAGCCTTGTAAGGCGTGATCAGTCGTTAGCGATGCAAGGCGCGCCGCGGGGCTCGAACCCGCGCCTCCTTCTGCGGGAAGCCATATACGGAGTGCTTCGCGTCTTGGAACGTCACACACCTGCGGCCGCAGCCGGCAACCGACAAAGCGGGCCGTAACGACGCAAATCAAACGACTGCCCGTGCGGCTCGTAAAGGCGAAACAGACCTAGCCCGGAGGAGACCGCCTCTGGATTTAGTAAATGTCCTCCTGCTCTCTGGCAACTTTCTTTTTTCCTTTACAGCACCTCGTTATAGCGTTCTAGCCTCCAGATGTGCGGTTGTCTGAGCTTGCAATGAAGACTTTTCTGTGGGAACATAAGAACACCGGACAAAAAGAGATTAATTACTCCCCGGAGAGGTTACGCTAATGCCTTGTAAAGCGGAGTGACACATCCGGTTTTTGTTCTTTTTACAGGCTTTCAGAACGTTTCCGTACAGCCAAGCCATCTCAACGCTGGCAATGTTATACTGCAATTTGTTTTAACAGTTCAGAGTATACATTGGTGTTCTGGTACTAAGTTACAAAGACTTCATTGCATAGGCTTAACAGAAGACATTTTCCGACGTAAAACAAATTTTCACAGACACAGCAAATGGAACCGAGTCAACAAGACGAAAATGTCACACGGGATACACAGAGGTTGTATTCTATAAAAATCCTGCTCGTAACACAATAATATGTGATAAATAGCTATTGACAAACATTTGGGATACTTCCAATTCCATCCATATTAATAACTGTATATGTAAATTAATAAGAAAATGTTCTTTTGCATGTCCTCTAAGAATTATTTTAAAAGCTGCAGTAAGAGGATTGAATATTTCTGCATGTCAATAAGTGTCATTTTTAAACAGAACACGAGAACAATATACAAGTACCAGATTTGGGTATTACAGCCAGACGAATAAATACTCCAGTACACAGACACATACGTATAGGCAGAACGTAGTGACATATTAGTATTCAGACACTTGCATATAGGTGCTGCATAGTGTCTATATATAGGCTGAACGTTCCATATTCTGCTGAGATCCACGTGGAAAGGTTGTCAGGGAAACTGTGCTTTGGTCTGAATACCATGAGCGTCTTATTACAGTATGCGGAGCTACATCAGGGTGTTGTCACTGTTGGCCAACTCGTACAGTGTTTTATACGTTTCATATTGTTTTATGCTAACATGATTTGTAAACCGACAGCCCGAAAGCTATTTCCAAGTACGTTTTTGCGACATATATTCCGAGAACCTTATAGGAATATATCTTTTTCGTCTTCTGATTTTCCGATTTGTAAACCGACAGCCCGAAAGCTATTTCCAAGTACGTTTTTGCGACATATATTCCGAGAACCTTGTAGGAATATATGTTTTTCATCTTCTTCATGGCTCTGAGCACTATGCGATTTAACTTATGAGGTCATCAGTCGCCTAGAACTTAGGACTAATTAAACCTAACTAACCTAAGGACATCACACACATCCATGCCCGAGGCAGGATTCGAACCAGCGACCGTAGCGAACGCTCGGCTCCAGGCTGCAGCGCCTAGAACCGCACGGCCACTCCGGCGGCGATCTTCTTCATGTCCGCAAACACACAGAGTTTGCACTTAGGCTGAGGCGATAGAGGTGTTTGTTGAGCTTGTAATGGCTAAACTGCTCCATTCTATAAATGTCCTAAAGTACCTCCACGTTTTTTAACCCTGGACCATGGTACCCTTGGAAAAGTGGGATGGATTTGCGCTTAGTGACTGCCTTTCGTTTTACATGTCCTCGACGAGTCCTCTTACCAGTTCAATGGCAACTGCTTTTTGAGTATGGGAATCATATCTGCACCATGGTCAAGGGGTAGTGTCTTTGATTAGTAATCAAAAAGACCTCGGTTCCGGGTTCGAAGCCCGCCACAGCTTAAATCTTGGTTAATAAACAGCATTGGTGGCCAAAGACTTCCAGCGTAAGAAGTCACCCTAATTCTGCCAACGGCCTTGTCCAAGAGGGCGGAGGAGGGGATAGATGTTTAGGGGTGGGAAGCCGCCCCTAAGCGCTAAAGAATCAGCATTGATCATCGAATAGAGGATGCAGAAAGCAGTGGAATCCACTTGATTAAAGACACATAACATGCTTCCGCGGGACATGTGGCCTGTAACTGAAAAAGTATCATGAAGATCTCTCCACCGGCAAAAGATTCCCGAATAGTCTCACATTCGGATCTCCGGGAGAGGAATGCCAATGTGGAGGTGACCATAAGGAAAAGATTGAATAACCAACCAAAGGATAGAGACCTACGTGTCAGGGCATGAACAGTCAGAAGCTTAATGTGGTAGGGAAACTAGAAAATCTGAAACGGGAAATACAAAGGCATGTAAGGGTAAGTAATATTAAATGGAAAGAAGACAAGGATTGCGAAAACATTCTGTTGGCACGCACCTAAATAGACAGAAATGATCATCACGATAAAATAAGAGAAGTCAGGGCTCCCACAGAAAAATGATAGTGTTGTTCTTATCAGAATTGACAGTAAACCCACACCGACAACGACAGTTCAGGTATACATGCCGACGTCGAGGCTGACGATGAAGAGATAGAAAAAGCATATGAGGATATTGAAAAGGTTGTACAGAACGTAATGGGAGAAGAAAATCAAATAGTCATGGGGGACAGGAATGCAGTTGTAGGTGAAGAAGTAGCAGAAAAGGTTACAGGAGAATATAGGCTTGGGACAAGGAATGAGAGAGCAGAAAGCGTAACAGGGTCCTGTAATAAATTTCAGGTAGTAATAGCGAATACTCTGTTCAAGAATAAGAAGATGAAGAGGTATACCTGGAAAAGGCTGTGTGATACGGAAAGATTTCAGATAGATTACATCATGATTAGGGAGAGACTCCGAAATCAGATACTGGATGGTAGGCATACCCAGAGCAGTTATAGCCTCAGATTACAATTTAGAAGTGACGAAGAGTAGGTTGAAGTTTAAGAAATTAATCCAGAAGACCAATACGCAAACAAGTGGGATACGGAAGTACTGAGGAATGACGAGATACGGTTAAAGTTCTCTAAGGCTGTAGATACAGCAATAGATACACCAACAAGGAAGACATCTGAGCCAGTACAGCTGAAGGGAAATGGATACCTCGAAAAGGAGCAGTCATGGGAGTTATAAAGGAAAACACAGGTACAAAAAAGGTAACTGCGAGGAAACAGTGGGTAACAGAAGAAATACTTCAGTTAATCGATGAAAGAAGGAAGTATAACAATGTTCAACAAAGTTCAGGAATACAGAAATACAAGTCGCTGAGTAATGAAATAAATAGAACCTGAAGGGAAGCTAAGAAAACGAGGTTGCATGAAAAATGTGATGAAATCGAAAAAGAATTGGTTGTCGGAAGGACTAACTCAGCATATACAAAAGCAGAACAACTTTCGGTGAAATTAAAAGAAAGGTGGTAACATTAAGAGTGCAACGGGAATTCCACTGTTAAATGCAGACGAGAGTGCGGATAGGTGAAAACAACTGTCGATTTAGAGAAGGGGGGTGATCCAGTATTAGAATCAGAGTTCCCGAGGGCTTTGTAGGACTTAAGACAAAATAAGACAGAAGGGCTGGATAACATTCTATCAGAATATCTAAAAACTTTGGGGCAAGTGGCAACAAAACGACTATTCACGTTAGTACATGGAATGTATGAGTCTGACGGTATACCATCTGACTTTCGGGAAAATATCATCCAAATAATTCCGAAGACTGCAAGAGCTGAAAAGTGCGAGAATTATAACACAAACAGCTTAACTACTCATGCACCCAAGTTGCTAACAAGGATAATATACAGAGGAATGGAAAAGAAAATTGAGGATGTGAAAAATGACGATCAGTTCGGCTTTAAAAAAGGTAAGGGAATGAGAGAGGTAATCCTGTTGTTGAGGTTGATAATGGAAGCAAGGCTAAGGAAAAATCAAGACACATTCATACGATTTATCGACTTGGAAAAAGGCTTCGACAATGTCAAATGCTGCAAGATGTTCGAAATTCTGAGAAAAGTACGGGTAAACTGGAGGGAGAGACGGGTAATATACAAGATGTACAACAGTCAAGGGGAAATAATGAGAGTGCACGGCCAAGAACGAAATGCTCGCATCAAAATAAGGTGTAAGGCAGAGAGGTTGCCTTTCGCCCCTACTCTTCAATCTGTACATCAAAGAAGAAACGGTCGAAATAAAAGAAAGATTCAGGAGTGGAACTAAAATTCAAGATGAAAGGATGCCAGTGATACAATTCGCTAATGACATTGCTATCCTGAGTTAAAGTGAACAATAATTAGATTATCTGCTGAAAAGAATTAACAGTCTAATGAGTACCGAATGTGGACTGAGAGTAAATCGAAAAAAAAGTAATAGAGACGTAGCAGAAATGAGAACAGCGAGAAAGTTGACAACGGAACTGACGGTCACGGAGTAGATGAAGATAAGAATTATACAACCTAGGCAGCAAAATAACCATGATGGACGGAGCCAGGACATCAAAAGTAGACAGACAGGGCATTCTTAGCCAAAAGAAGTCTGCTGCTATCAAATATAGGCGTTAAATTGAGGAATAAATTCCTGAGAATGTACCTTTGGAGCACAGCATTGTATGGTAGTGAAACATGGACAGTGGGAAAACCGGAACAGATGAGAATCGAAGAATCTTAGATTTGGTGCTACAGACAAATGTTAAAGTGTAATGGTAGGTTGGCATTTAGCACGTACGGAATTCAAATTCATCTTGAATTTTGTCTTTAGGCTTGATTGCTTTCTCTTTTTACATTTAATTCACGACTTGCAGAGATTTATGGCTCTATGTGTTAACATAAGGAAAGAGGAGGTTGTGCGCAGAATCGGAGATGAAAGGACGTCTGTTAAAACATCAGGGAATGACTTACATGGTACTAGAGAGAGCTGTAGAGAGTAAGAACTGTAGGGAAGACAGAGATTGGAATACCTCCAACATTCAGGACGTAGATTGCAAGAGCTGGTGCGAGATAAAGAGGTTGGCACGGAAGAGGAATTCGTGGCGGGACGCGTCAAAAGACGAATGACAAAAAATAATCATATCAGTGGAAGGAAGTTTATCTTATTTAATAGACCCATGTAGAGATAATTGCTTTGGTAGAAGGTCTTCTTGTCCATTTCCAGGTGTTTGATCCATACTGTAGAAAATGAAATTTACCACCTGCATTCTACGTGTCTATGATTTTATGATGTATCGATTTTCGCCGTTGACGGTCTTCTTTTATCTACTGACTCAGTGGGACTATCCTTGACCATGTTCTTGGACTGCAGGTGTACCAGGAGCGCTCAGTTGCTTTCGAGCCTTCTAATGAAACGGTAGTGTAACGGTAGGTTGACATTTAGCAGGTATAGGATTGATGTTCATCTTGAGTTTTTACTTCAGGCTTGACTGCTTTGTGTTTTTAGATTGAATCCACATCAGAGATTTATGGCTCTATATGATATTTTCGTTTATTTTGAGAGATGAATGTGGTGGCTAATATATGCTGTATGGTAGATACTGGTTTAACGAAATAGGTAGGGAGGTTTGTAGTAGCTTTGCACCAATGTGGCCTCACTGTGGTGTAAGGGTAGGTTGAGGTATCGTGCTTATTTCATTGTTGTATACGTCCTCACACATATAGGGTCCCTTCATGAAATGTCACTCCATGTAATCTTTTATAGAATGGTTACTGTATGTTTACTGACTCAGTTACCTGTCTATTTTATTACAAGATGTGTGATGTAGTAGTTACTGAAAGATCGTGCATCTTCTTTTCATGGTGATGACTCCATCTAGATGTGATATGTGCTAATATTGTTGTTTTAACTCCTGTTAAATGGGTTAGGACGACAGCTGAGGAGTTCATGTTAGTTCTTACTGATCTTCTTTCAAGATTTTCGGTATCAACGGTGTCAGCGTAGTGTGATGATTACAGTTTTCATGGGTCGATTTGAGCAATAGTGGAGCACATTTTGTGTTTCTTTATTGGGTAATTGGATCAATACATTTAGGATCAGTTAGAAATATTCGCTTTCCCGTGTGGAAGTACTCTTGACTTAAGCCCGAATAGGTTTTTACATTGCATTTTACAATTATTGCTCAATATATGACGTCCTTTTTAAGTACAGAACAGTTTGTCATTCACATGATAGCCTTTGTCAGTATAGTGCTCCTTATCATTAGTCCAGCGGGACTGTTTTGTAGAAGTGCTTGTTATAAAAGAGATCGATCTGACTAGTAATAGGGCGCAGTGGTTTTATAGTTGTGCATACCTAGCTTAATGTCACTGTTTAGGCTTCCATCTTTTCTTTGACGATGCATATTTGGCAATACTATGCATTAGGAGAGTTCTTTCAGCGAGACATGTAGTTTGTTAGCGACATATTGTATTCTCATGGCTCCGTCTGTGTCGTACCTATACCAGCATCTTAATTTAGCTGAAATCATCCATGATTGATCTGGCACGTCAGTGTCTAGTCATAGGTCATTCCTGGGACTTATTTTAGTAAATTTCATATTATAGCTTTGGGGGTTTTCTTTGGATGATAGGTGTTACTTTTGTTCAGCAATATTTATATAACTGTATACTAATTTAAGCCTTTATATGTTTGGCCATTATGTTTTAGGCAATATACATTTTTTCAGCTATAATTTTGTTGTCTAAGAATCTTAGTATGAATGTACTTGTTTAACCTTACTGTAACGCCCTGATTTGTTCGGCTGAGGCAAAAAACATGCCATCTTCATGTCAGCTCGTAGATTTTGGTTGTTCCTGCAACTCTTTGTATGCCGCTTTATAGCAGTCTACGCTCTTGGTAGGCAGATTGTTTTTATTAGTGACCATATTTCCGGTTTCCTGTTATCTTTTACACAACTATTATAATTAGGACAATGAAGCGTTCTACTGTTCTCTTATGTGGGAAATGGTGTTATTATTGTCAGCTACCTCCTTTCAGTCAGCTGTATTTCTAGATCCAAATTGACACATTCCCCATTTCACTTGTGGGAATTCGGTACGTCTTGACTGCATCTTATGAGTTTTATTAGGACGCGGATAGTTTATCAGCATGTCAGCGTCGTCCTTACTTCTCTATACAGCTTATGGGGAATGTTATGACGTCCTTACTACAGACCTGCTTTGGTATTCATGGAGTTTGATGATGTTACTCACTTTGCGGGCTCTAACTTCGATGGTATGATGGTCTTCGCACACTCATTTACCTTTTATTTTTTTACGTACCCACGTTACCTATCGCGACACAGCTTGTTATGTCTTATTATTTATATGGGTTCCTCATCTATAGATAGGTCTTTAGGGTGTAGCCTTACACCCCCAGGGAAATAGTATGACATTGTCGGCTGAGAACTTGGAGGGCTCCCCTTGGTTAAGTAGGATTTGAGGTCCTTGTCGGTTTGTTTCACTGTGGTAATGTATCTTTTTATTTGGAATTTCTGTATAACGTAGGCCCGCAAGATAATTGTGAATATTCTTATCGTGCGCTTTTTATGCTGTTTTTCTCTTAATATGCCGACTGCCGTTGGGTTTTGCGTCGTGTTGTTTGTTGATGCTGTGACAAATAATTATACCCCCAGATGTGGTAGTACTTAAACCATAAGTATGTATACTACTGTACTGTGTGGCATTTTACTTTAAATGAAGATAGGTCCTCATAAACACTAGGGGTTTCTTCATCTATAGGAATTTTATAGGGTATATATATATATATATATATATATATATATATATATATATATATATATATATATATACAGCGTGTTACAAAAAGGTACGGCCAAACACTCAGGAAACTTTCCTCACACACAAAGAAAGAAAATATGTTATGTGGACAAGTGTCCAGAAACGCTTACTTTCCATGTTAGAGCTCATTTTATTACTTCTCTTCAAATCACATTAATCATGGAATGGAAACACACAACAAAACGTACCAGCGTGACTTCAAACACTTTGTTACAGGAAATGTTCAAAATGTCCTCCTTTAGCGAGGATACATGCATCCACCCTCCGTCGCATGGAATCCCTGATGGGCTGATGCAGCCCTGGAGAATGACGTATTGTATCACAGCCGTCCACAATACGAGCACGAAGAGTCTCTACATTTGGTCCCGGGGCTGCGTAGACAAGAGCTTTCAAATGCCCCCATAAATGAAAGTCAAGAGGGTTGACGTCAGGAGAGCGTGGAGGCCATGGAATTGGTCCGCCTCTACCAATCCATCGGTCACCGAATCTGTTGTTGAGAAGCGTACGAACAAATGGATCAAATGGCTCTGAGCACTGTGGGACAACATCTATGGTCATCAGTCCCCTAGAACTTAGAACTACTTAAACATAACTAACCTAAGGACAGCACACAACACTCAGTCATCACGAGGCAGAGAAAATCCCCGATCCCGCCGGGAATCGAACCCGGGAACCCGGGCGCGGGAAGCGAGAACGCTACCGCACGACCATGAGCTGCGGACGCGTACGAACACTTCGACTGAAATGTGGAGGAGCTGCATCGTGCATGAACCACATGTTGTGTCGTACTTGTAAAGGTACATGTTCTAGCAGCACAGGTAGAGTATCCCGTATGAAATCATGATAACGTGCTCCATTGAGCGTAGGTGGAAGACCATGGGGCCCAATCAAGACATCACCAACAATGCCTGCCCAAACGTTCACAGAAAATCTGTGTTGATGACGTGATTGCACAATTGCGTGCGGATTCTCGTCAGCCACACATGTTGACTGTGAAAATTTACAATTTGATCACGTTGGAATGAAGCCTCATCCGTAAAGAGAACATTTGCACTGACATGAGGATTGACACATTGTTGGATGAACCATTCGCAGATGTGTACCGGTGGAGGCCAATCAGCTGCTGATAGTGCCTGCACACGCTGTACATGGTACGGAAACAACTGGTTCTCCCGTAGCACTCTCCATGCAGTGACGTGGTCAACGTTACCTTGTACAGCAGCAACTTCACTGACGCTGACATTAGGGTTATCGTCAACTGCACGAAGAATTGCCTCGTCCATTGCAGGTGTCCTCGTCGTTCTAGGTCTTCCCCAGTCGCGAGTCATAGGCTGGAATGTTCCGTGCTCCCTAAGACGCCGCTCAATTGCTTCGAACGTCTTCCTGTCGGGACATCTTCGTTCTGGAAATCTGTCTCGATACAAACGTACCGCGCCACGGCTATTGTCCCGTGATAATCCATACATCAAATGGGCATCTGCCAACTCCGCATTTGTAAACATTGCACTGACTGCAAAACTACGTTCGTGATGAACACTAACCTGTTGATGTTACGTATTGATGTGCTTGATGCTAGTGCTGTAGAGCAATGAGTCGCATGCCAACAAAAGCACCGAAGTCAACATTACCCTCCTACAATTGGGCCAACTGGCGGCGAATCGAGGAAGTACAGTACATACTGACGAAACTAAAATGAGCTCTAACATGGAAATTAAGCGTTTCAGGACACATGTCCACATAACATCTTTTCTTTATTTGTGTGTGAGGAATGTTTCCTGAAAGTCTGGCCGTACCTTTTTGTAACACCATGTATATATATATTGATGTTTTGCCCTTAAAGAGGGCAGTTGCCCTAAACTACGTGGCCAATTCCTTTTGCTGCCTTCCTTGCTGCCTAAACCAGCCCTCATTCGCTCGCTGTGTTTATCTTTCCGGTCCTCTGTCCATGCTTCTAGTTTGCTTCGTGTCTTCGGCTTCATCGATTGCCTTTTTGGTTCCCCACATTTCTTTCATCTTCCGGCTGTGATCTTGCTTGCGTTCTTCGGTCCATTTTACCCCTGTTCGTTTGTCACAGTGTATCTCAAGTAGTTCACTTTTCTTAATTATGTTTCTGAATTTTATTTTGTCTTTTATTGTGTCTGCTGTGATTTTGAGTTGATTCAGGTCTTTTTTTTATTTTATTTTTTACCTCGGCCACCTATTTGTTGTTTCTAGTGGTTACCCATTCAAAGATCAGTATGGGCAGTCTGTGTGATGGCATTCTATATAGGTGTCCATAGAATTTCAGTCTGCGTTTTCTAATCTTTTCTATGATTGTCTGCATATGTTTATATAGTTCCTCTGTAGGTTTCTTGATCCATGTTCCACTGTTGTTAGTTGCGCCAAATATTTTCCTATGTATTTACCGTTCTATTTTTTGTCGTCTGATACTTGTATGCCCTAGAATTAGTGTAGTCTGTGCTGCATATAGTGCCTCGGGGAGCACCACCGTGTAATAGTGGCGTAATTTGGCTTTTTGTGAGATAGGCTTCTTGTCGTAATGATTCCACACTACTTTCTATGCCTTGTCCAGTTTAGTTTTTCTTTCTTAGTTTGAGTCTCTGTTATGTGCGCTCATTTGTAGTATTTCACCGAGGTATTTGAAGTTTGCCGTTTTGTAAATCGTGCAGTACTTTGTGTTCAGAGATGAGAGTTTCTTTGTGTTTATAAACTGTGTCTGTAGTCCAGTTCTGGAGGCGATTTCGTGTAGTTTTTCAATAGCGTCTTTTGATTCGTTTATGCCTTTCGTGACAATCGCCAAATCGTTTGCAAAATCCAGTTGCGATTTTCCCATTCTTTTATTACCTGATCTAACACTAGACTGAAAAGGAGAAGTGAGAATCCATCGCCTTGTCAGACACCTGTGCAAATTTCAAAGGGCTCCGATAGTTCCCCACAGAACTTTACTTTGGAGGTCGTGTTGGTCAAGGATTGCTCCATGATAGTCCGTGTTTTGTTGTATACTTTGTATTCAGAGATCGACAGAGTCTTACGCCTTTTGGACGTCGACAAAGATAATGATCTAGTCCTGTTTGTGTTTTAAAATCATTTTCAGGTTCCAAATGTTTTCCGCACAAGACCGCCCTTTACGGAAGCCTGCTTGGTATTCCCCAGTCAAGTGGTCGGTCTGGCATTCTAGTCTGTATAATAAAGCTTCAGAGAGGATCTTGTATATGACCGGTAGTAGGGCTATTCCTCTGTAGTTGTTCGGGTCAGTCTTGTCAGCTTTTTTGTGTAGTAGGTGTATCAGGGCAATTTTCCAGTCGTCAGGAATTTTCATAGTCTCCCAGATATCTTCCAAGATCCTGTGGATGTCTTTGGTGAGTTCTGGGTCTTGTAACCTCCAAATTTCCGCGGTGATGCCGTCTTCTCCTAGTGCTCTACGATTCTTGAGTGACTTGGTTATTTTTTTAACTTCTTCTAGAGTTGGAAGTTCACTACCTGGATTGTACGTGCTCTTTTCTGTCACCATTTCTTCCGTAGGAGGGTCCGTGTTGAGAAGTTTTTCAAACTACTTTGCCAGAATGTCACAATTGTTTTTGGTATTGGTTTCTAGGGTTCCATCCGGTCTTCTGAAGCACAAGTTGGGTGGTTGATATCCAGTCATATTTTCTCTGAACGGTCTGTAGAAGTTTCCTGAAGTCCGATTCGATCTCCGTCAGTCGCCGTTTATCATACTGTCGTCTTTCACTGCTAATGATTTTGCTTGATTGTTTCTGTGTTTTCACGAACTTCATCCAATTCTCTGGGGATTTATGGCTACAAAATTTTTTCCATGCACTGATTCGTTGGTCAATGGCTTGGTCACTTGTGTGGTTCCACCAGCGGTGTTTCCTAGTACGTGGTGCTTGTGCTAGTTTCATCCCTCTCGGATTCTTCCTGAAAGTTGTGGCCAGTTTGTCGTTTTCTCCTTTTTAATTTTCTCTAATATTTGTGTTTGGTTAAAGTAATGTATTGTGGATCTGGTCCAACAATTTTGTTCTTCTGGAGCTTTTACTTGGGCAAAAGGCAATTCCTGATCTGCAGTAGGTGGTGGTCTGAGTCGAAGTAGCCTTTACGTGTGCCCATATAAAAAATTTCTTTTTGTGAGTCTTTCTGTACTATTACGTGGTCGATCTGTAGTTGTTTCTTTCCGCTGGGGAATTTCCATGTGTTAAGTTTCCGTGTTAGTTTCTTGAATTTTGTTGTCATAATGGCGAGATCGTGGCTTCTGCAAAAGTCTATCGGGTGTTTTCCATTTTTTTTTTTTTTTGTGTCCTCGTGTGGAGTCTGTTTTCCTGTGGTATGTCTGTATATATTTTCTTTTCCGGGTTTAGCGTTGAAGTCTCCCAGTATTATTTTGACTCTATGTGTAGGAATTTTCCTGACACTTTCTTCCATTGTCGTCCAGAAGTCATCAATTTCTTCCGGGTTTATCCTGTTGTAGTCATTAGTCGACGCATGTGCTTTGATTATTGTGCAGGATTTGTTTGCTGATTTCACTGTGATGGTGCTGATCGTTTGGTGACGAAAAGTCGATTATGCTGTCCGTGATGGACCTGTGTACTGCAAATCCATTTCCATAAAGCCGAAGGTTTTACAGTTGTCTCAATGGTTTTCCTTTGTCTATTCTAAAGTTCTCCGTGTTGAAATGGTCTTCGTCTATGAATCGTGTTTCTTGCAGTGCACATTATTTGAAATTTTTCGAGAGTGTCTGTGAATTGTTTCATCTTTCCTGTCTTCATCAGTGTGTTCACGCTGAGTGTGCCGATGTACTGTTAGCGTTTGGTCTTGAGGGAGTTTGAGAAGCTCCGATTTTTCTCATGATGTCCGTGAGCCCGCGGAATCCGATACTCACGACGATCCCAGGGTAATGAGATTTTTCTCGTTGTACCATCATGATGTTTAGTAGTTGGATATATGGCATGCTTCCGAGTACAACCTGACTTTCCAGATCAGGAGGTTGGTTGAGGCCGCCACTGACATGTGGAGCAGACGCCTTTTGTTGCCGCCCACTGTGGGAACAGACGCCACTAGTAGTTTTGGTCCGCCCCGAGTATTTCATTTTCTCGGTACACCTACATCTAGGAGGCATTCCCCTATCAGCCACCTGGGGAGGTGCTCGGTTGCGGGTCTACTAAACGACCCGTTATATGAAACTCCTGATTATATACCGTCTAGTTCTGATCTTTTTCATGTATTTGCATGTTGTCTTGTAAATCTGTGGTGTTAAATTGTTTTATGACTAACAAGTAGGTTTACATGTTTTAATCTGTTGTGCTGGATGTACACAGAGAAGTGGTTTAACGCCACTGCTTTCATTTTTAAGCTTTAAGCGGTGTAAAGACTACCTGTAACTTTCTGTAAGCTTGATTTTTACACCCTGATATACACTACATTTATACTCTTTTATTATGCAGGGGCCAGCTGGACATGGTGATCCAAGTTCTACATAGTCGGTGCAGTCTCAGCTCCAGTGTATGGGCGTTCCCGAAACACGAAGCACGAACGCGTACTGTGAAATAGTACCAATGTAACGTTCCCTGACAAACTCACCTTATTAATGCACAAGAGTTTATTTGTACCATATACGCTGCTCTGAGCAAGTTGTTTATACCGTAATTATTGAACAAAAGACATTTGTTATTATCGTAATATTTTTGTAGTAATATTCTCTCTGTATTTAGTATAGTAATTTTTCTATATTTATTATGTGATTGTGAAATGTGTCAGTATCTGCGACTACAGAGATGTAAAAATTAGCCAGAGGAGAATAATATTGTCAAATTACAAAGAAATGTTAATAGTCAGCAGTAGTAGAAAAGAACCGTGTACAGCGTATTCTTTGGTCTTCTCTGTGTAGAGCTGAATGCGATAGGAAGCTGTGTTGAAGCGATTTATGAATGCGTAGACTTCTTTTGTCACTGTCTTGACTTAGCCGCCATTAGAGCAGAAGTTACTAATTGATGTGAGTTGAATTATTGTTTGATCTAAATATATCAGAATTTATCAAAAGTGTGTATTATTAATGTAAATTAGCTTGCCCATGTCATCTATAAAATTTCTTTAAAGAATTTTCAGCATTTTTAGCGGTGTTGCTGGGCTGTGCCGCGACCGATCGATTTGCAGCGGCGGCACATTTAAAAAATTGTTCCGCTAAAGGAAAATCAACCAAACCCGTAAATCGGGAACAGATAGATGAAAATTAACAGTGAATTAAGAAATTGTTCTTCTTTTACAGTGATCCTGATTTTAAACTAATTATACGTTTGTGCATTCGTAGGCGGATAGTTAATGTTAGTTAACACTGAAATTTAACAATTTTGGTTCTTTCAAATAACTTAAATGTATAGCGAAGTAGGTTTGATCAGTGATAATTAAATGTCGGCTTGGCAATAATTAACCATTTTCTGCTAATAGAGATAATCTTGTGTTCAAAAGCTAACGCCGGGAAAGAATTCAGTAAAAATATTTAACAAAAAAATCCACTGCATTTAGAAAATGTGTGCCAAGGCCGAATGATGTAAAGAATTTAATTTTCAACCAAATATTCTTAATCAGTTAATATGAGTTCACGTAATTTTTAAATGTACGTAATTCTGTTGAAAGTAAAAATTTTTATTACCACACGTAAATAAGAGAGAGGTTCTACAACAAAGTTCGCACGCAAAGAAAGTAAGGTAAAGAAAATTAACTTACAAGCAAATTTTATTCTTTAACGAAATTTACACGGCAATTTCGTTAAACCACGAAACCGGTTGTGATCTGACAGTAAAAAGGTTCAGTGCAACTGAAGCGTCTTCTTGGTCCCCAACATGATTAGTCACTGGTGTAGTTGCTCTTTCTACAAGATTTTCGTCTAAGGGGTTGACTAATATTTTGTCCTTCTTTAGATAATTGTACTACTAAACAATGAGTCTCCTGTAGTCGATGAAATCTGAAAAAGAAATAGATAACACTTTCTGCTGGTAACTTTCATAAATGGATCTCAGCATTCCTTTTTTTTTTGTCAGTGTAGGGGTGTACAAATTCTCTTTCCAACCAGCGTACCCTTGTTTCCAACGGATCCACTTAATCAGATCAACCTGCCGTAACGGAGGCACAATAGTACATGTGTACTGTGGCACAGTGGTTATAGCAGGCCAAATTACGATTCCGCATATGTGGCCAGCTTCACGGATCCCTTCAATCAGCTGCATACAACAGGTTGCGCTGTCAGCCAAACGTTACTAGCCAGGTATATGTTTGCGAAGGTAGTTTCACTGCAACTTGAGAGCAGCAGCATGAACATGCTAGACTTAGAGGATATTGGACAGAAATAGAGAATTGGCAAAAATATACCACTCACGAAACAGAGTCCAGCATAAGGAAAGTTTTCTTGTACTTATGATGCAGCTTCCAATTAATCGGTAGGTGTCTCACAATGCAAATTGTGTAAAAAGTTACTAGCCACTCATTCGAGAACCTTGAGAATGTTTCGACATGTTTCTGAATTTGACCAGTAGTTTCCTCACTCCATAAATATTTTGAAAGAGAACTAAAACTTTGTGCGTGACACGTATGTGGAAATGTGTCCTAAGG
Organism: Schistocerca serialis cubense; assembly: GCF_023864345.2. Lineage (NCBI taxonomy): Eukaryota > Metazoa > Arthropoda > Insecta > Orthoptera > Acrididae > Schistocerca > Schistocerca serialis. The sequence goes on from NC_064645.1 coordinate 221,266,728, forward strand.
ACGTGAGGCCATTTAGCAGTATAAAGGTTTTGTAAATTTAGGACAAAAATTGACTAAAAGAGTGAAAACGTGTGACTCAGTGGATATTAAAAAACGCATGTTCATCGTATGCAACGCAGTGCATAGAAAGCTTAGTATCAAAGAAAAGCTTTGTCTTTAAGACATGTATTTTGTAGATTAACATGATATGAAAATGAACTTCGAGTTTACTAAAATGCATTTGGGTAATATATAGCCTAATGAACTATTTGGCCAGTTAGAATTAATTAGTGAAACTATAATAGACATCATGGAAGGTAATTAATATTTTATAACTGTTGTCATATTTGGCTGTAACACTGAAACGTTCCCTTTGAAACATTATAAATGACTGTACTGGTAAACTTCTACGCTATTTGATTTTCAAACAGCCGAGTAAAACTGAACGTACTCAGACAGTTCTCTCTTTACTTATTCTGACCATCACTAAACTGACACACAATATTTTTAGCGCAACACAATCTGACTTTCAATAATCCCTAAAAAAGAATGGCCCTGACTAACAATAACCTATACCTTTCATGAATCACTTGCCTCACAAAAATCTTCGTTGCTCGAACTACTGCAATACAGTGAGAGCCAATACTGCCATCTAAATGAAAGATTCTAACTACTGAGGGCACTAACTACTGATAGGCATAGTTAGCATATGAAAGATTTTGATAGAGAACAAACAATGTGTTTACCTTAATAGCGTTCAAAAGTCATAATATATATACAATTTTGTGACATACAATTAAGCAAATTTCCCTTTTCTGACGGACACACGTCCAGATTGTCTGCTCAAAACTCTGGCATCTCTCTCCCCACATCCACCACTGCTGGCGGCTCACCTCCAACTGCAGAACGCTACGTACTGTTCACATCCAACTGCCCAACACTACGCAAGCGATTATTCCAACAATGAGTCTAACCAGCCACAGACTGCACACAGCGATTTTCATACAGAGTTCTACGTGCCGTTACCAACATAAAACCCTAAACAGCCTACTTACAGCACACTATGATTATTAAAACTAGGTTGTGTAAAGTAGACTTCCAAAACATTTCTTTAGTTGGCGTTTTTGTGTGTTAGACACTTTCAGGCTCTTACGTGAGAAGGGTCTCGACTTCCCAGAAAACATGTATTGGATGGGACTTGCTGATGGTTACAATTTAGAATAGCCAGAGAGTGAAGTTGCAGAGAAAACAGTTCACATTCAAATAAATAAATATGGCCGAAATTCGCCAAAATGGAAAGAAAATACAAATAAGGTACACCATATCTCGCCTACAAGAGCCCAAAATTTATATATATTTCATTGATACTCGTCTTGTGATAACTGGGAAAAAAATTTATCAAGTTCCGAACCCTACTCATAAACCTACGATGAAAGCGTACAGAATAAACTGCTACGTAGCGTTACACAGCGGGAATATGGGCAGGGAAGCCAGATTCTTTCAGCCAACCTGAGTTGGGCATAGCTTGGCTTGAATAACAGTAAAGCAGCCTGCCCGCTCTGCTGATAACATGCGGCAGCTTGCCTGGCTTAGAGGCAACCATGGACTGGTTAAAGACGCATTGTGTACACTTCTGCAACAGTGCCCTCACTGCACTGATGTGGCTGGACCAAAATTCCTCTCAAGTGCCAAGGGGTTCGATTCCCAGCAGGGGACTGGGTGTTGTGTGTCCTTCATCATCATTTTCATCACCATTGACTCGCAAGTTGCTTAAGTGGTGTCAACTAAAAAGGAATTGCAATACGGCGGCCGAACTCCAGCGAATAGGGCCTCGCGGCCTAAAATGGCATACAATCACTTCCATTTCCATATTCGTATCAGAGTAGCACTTCCACCCACTTTCCACTGTCAGTTAATGAATATATTCGAATCTCTGTCTTCCACGGCAGTTTTACTCTATAAAGTTCCCTCTGGTACCGTGTTTGTTATTCCCTGAAATATTAACATATGTCTTACTACTTGGTACCACCTTCGTGTCAATTTTTTCCGTGAGTTTCTGTCCCCACCGATTCTACAGAGGACCTCTTCATTCCTTATTTTTCCACTACGCTGAAGCACCATTCGCTTCGTTTCTCTTCCTGTTTTCCCAGAGCCCATGTTCATTTCTATATAATGCTTTGTGGTCGAAATGTACATTGTCAGAACTTTTTCCTTCAATTAAAGCTGATATTTCTTCCAAGTAAACTGGTTTTAGCCTGGAATGCCCTATTTACCTGCGCTATGCGACATTGTATATTCTTTTTACCACGTTTGCCATGTCTTATTTTGCTTTCAAGACAGCAGAAGTATATCCCTTCCTCCACTTCACGCTGACAAATTTATCGCTAATTTCATTTCTGCTGCACCTCATGATTTCCATCTCTCTTTCGTTTGCCCTGAGTTCATTATGTGTACTCATCAGACCAGCGATCGTCAAACTGAGGCCAGCGGTTCCAATCTAAGTGTAATAATAACATTCACGTGGTTCATAACAACCGAATCCAAAAACGTCAGTTTACGTTTAGTGCTTCTTATGAGTGTATTTTTCCTGCTCGGTAACAGACAAAAATATACAAAATTTTAAGTGACGTCAATGGATTCAGCCATGAACTAAGATGAGTTTGTTACCTCTGTGGCCCGAGGGTAAATAGAGCCGCCAGTGCGGAGGACGTGAGAGGTGGAATGCTTTACTGTTTGTCTTCCAGTACTGACAACTCATGGTCGTACGTGACTTGGACCTTTCAGTGACAATGATGTGAATTCTGACACATAACAAGGGCTCGTGAATGTACATTTCCTACTGATTTTTAGCAAGTAATATGATATTATATTAATGCTGTTGTAATACAACACAATGAGTAGAAGAAAATTGACGTTTAGTATACATTTCCCATCGTGTCTCGTTTTGCATAGTGCATTTAGATATAAGTAAAAGTACTGTTATTAATCAATTAACAGTCTGTTCAAACAGACAACATAGCAATTCTTCATCAGGAAATTACAGCGTCACAGTTTTGACGTTGTTGAGGCTGGCAGCAGAGTGAAGCAGAGAACAGTCGACATGAATTGCTCCGAATGGTGTCAACTCCTAACTGTCAGCTTCTGGAAGCTGTTGGCAAACTTGTTGCTAGTCTTTTGGGGACTCATAACATAGTGACACACATAGGTTACCAATTAATAATAAAATCAATGCATGTGCGGCCTGAGGTGCCACGCCACAGTATCAGTATTGACACTTGACCAAGTGGTTAGATGACCACTGTGTTAGATCATTCCCATCAACAAGTCCTAAACTACTTCTTCACTTTAACTGGGGAAAGTAATGTCGTCTGCAAACCTTATGATTGATATCCTTTTACCCGGAGTTTTAACCAGTTTCTGAGCAAACCTTTTATTTCCACAGTTGCTTTTGTAATTTATAGATTGAACAGTGACTGCGAAAACTGCATTCCTGTCTTATCTCCCTGATAAACGAAGTACTTCGTTCTTGGTGTTCCATTATTGTTGACCACTCACGGTCCTTGTACATGTTGTATATTACCCATAATTTACACAGCTTATTTCTTAGAATGTCGAACATTCTGCACGACTTTACATTGTTGAATGCATTTTCTAGATCTGCAAATGCTATGAACATGTTTTGATTTTTCTTAAGTTAACCCTTACATCATATGACAACGTTACTTTTGTACGTGCCTCTCTTGGAAGCTTCCACCTCCTGTACTTTCTTATGATTACACTTGCATGTTTTGACAGATTAAGAACAGGTGGCAACAGTATGCACGCCAAAGAGTCTTGAAAGCAATCTTTTATATAAGTCGCCATTTTGGTGTTTTTATCAACTGTTGTATGCTACTTGCTGTTGTATTTTTGTACCGCTCTCTGCACGAATAAGGTAAGTTTTGCGTAATATTGACAAATCTAGAATGTATCACTTATTATAACATAACGAAACATTTGTAATAATTTGTAAACTTCTACTAAAATATGACTGTCGCCATTAGGCAACTATGGGAATTCATATCCTTCATTGACATAACCTCATAATTTGCTTCCCGTTTTACGGTTTTATGCGAACGGCATTTTGCCAGAAAACTCTTACTGGCGAGGAAATGTTAACGCTGCTACTGATTACAGATGGCGATATTTCAGAGTTTAGTATCTGATCCAACAAAGAAAGTAATGAGTCTGATGTTATTCAATAAGACTCTGCCAGCATCTCAAGTTTTCCACAAAATAAATGTATTAAATTACCCATTCAGTGGGAGAATTATAGCATTGAATACGAGGGCATCTCTTAACTATAGGCAACAAACGTAGAAATTAATGCTATTCTACCTTCAACCTGTTACTCAAGTATTGTAATTTTACAGAGTGAAAAGCTTTTATCTATTCTTAGCTCAAAAATAGTCATAATTAATTGTTTATGCTTCTATTACGTTATAGAAGGCTACTCAACCTGCCAAAAAGGAGAAGAGAAACTGCACATCCAAGAGAGATCATTTCATTCCACCTGCTACAAAATGGAAAGGCAATATACCTCCACCATCTGGTGAAGGTCTGACTCCAATAAAAAGATTTCAGATGTTCATGGATAACGAAATATGTGAATCCATTAACCTTGGAACAAATCATTACGCACACGTCAAGGATGGGGGTGCCATTGAAGTTTCTTCTAATGAAATAAACACTAAACTTGTATTTTTCTTTTTATAGGTGTAGTTCAAAAACCATAATGTAAAATGTAGTGTTCATGACAGTGTCGCTTTTTTCCAGTTGCAGATGTTATGAGCAGAAGTAGATTTGAAACTCTAAATAAATATTTCTGTCTAAATAACAATAACAACCAGCAACCGAAAGGCGATCCCTGCATGACAAGTTATTCGGAGTGAGGCCCTTGACAAGTGCTTTCAGGAACCATATGATGCAACACCCTCCAGAAGAAAAAAATGTTCAAATGTGTGCGAAATCTTACGGTACTTAACTGCTAAGGTCACCAGTCCCTAAGCTTACACACTACTTAACCTAAATTATCCTAAGGACAAATACACAGGCCCATACCCGAGGGAGGACTCGAACCTCCGCTGGGACCAGCCGCACAGTCCATAACTGCAGCGCCTTAGACCGCTCGGCCTTCCAGAAGAGAAATGGGTTATTGATGAAGAGGTGAAGCCTCGAAAAGAAGTTCTTGTGTTTGGTATCTCAAGAAGAAACTTCACCAGCAGTAACAGAAGGTGTTTACTTGAGCTGGAGTATCAGCTCTAATATTAATTTGAAAGTTTTGTGGATAAAGGCACGCCGGCCGCTGGTGGCCGAGCGGATCTAGGCGCTTCAGTCTGGAACCGCGCGACCGCTGCGGTCACTGATTCGAATCCTACATCGGGCATGGGTGAGTGTTATGTCCTTAGGTTAGTCAGGTTTAAGTAGTTCTAAGTTCTAGGGGACTGACGACCTGAGATGTTAAGTCCCATAGTGCTCAGAGCCATTTTTGATAAAGGCACATGTCAAGAACACAGTTTAAGATTTTCAGGGGATACAGTTCTGACGCTGTGTAAAAATTTGCCGGATGGTAAGAACTACAAGATATTTCTTGATAATTGAGTCAGCTGTTTAGAACTTGTAGACGTCCTCAAACAGAAGGGGATTTTACGTGTTAGGACTATTCGTTTAGACAAAATGTTGAAATGCCCTCTAGCAGAAGAAAAGAAGATGGAAAGAAAAGAGGAACGCTTGGTTCTACCGTTGACCAATCATCCAACGTCTTAGCAAAAAAGGCGGTATTACCAGGCCCGGATCTACGGGGGAACCAACCGGGGTATCTGCCCCGGGCGGCAATTTCAGGGGACGCCTGATTCACGTTCTTCTAGAAGAAAACCTTGTTTCACAAAGTGCCGAGTATCCAGCGCACGTTGGTCTATCGATTACTCATATGATTTTGAACCGCATCCCTGTTGGTTTCCTTAACACTTTTGAACACATTCTAAATTGATTTCTGAATGAAATATAACTTGATTTTTGAATGCGTGCATAGTTTAGGCCCACGAGAGGTCTCTGCCAGAGCAATCGCCGTCTCATCTAGAAATAAAAAACTTTTCTATAGACAAAAGGGGACGGGGTTATAAACGCTGAGACGAATAAACCCGAACTGGTGAATGCCAGTCGCTGTTTGTTTATATGTCTCATTGGGTGTGCGAATGATCAGCGTTGCTATAAGTAGTACCGAAATACGTAGGTTCAGACTACCAGAGTGAAAATAAACAACTAACAGAAATAACAGGTAAAAAAGATTGCAAATTAATCATCCCGCTGTATCCAATAAAATTAAACTTTGACAGAAAATGTTTGCAGATCACTACAATACTAATGGCCAGTTGTACAGTCCCCGGTTAGCAGCCGCTTAAGTTCCATCCTCGGAATAGTGCGGAAAACCCATTTTACGAAAACGCAATAACTCCTAAGCGGAGAATAAACGCGGAATAAATAACTGGTGATTCTGGCAGGGATAGTGAAGTTAACCGGAGAATAAGTTTTGATAATGACAGGAATAGTTACAGAATTTTAAATGACAAGATGGTTTGTTACAGAAAGGAAGGAGTCGAAACGAGGACATCACACAAAGTATATGAAAGAATATGACGATTCCGATTTTTATGTAAAAATTTCGTTCTACTGCTTATTTGTTTCATGTTTCAAAAACGAGCGTATGAGTGAAATGTGAAACTGTTTCCTAACACAAAACTTTTTGCTTCTATTATGCCTAATTGGCATTTAATATTGGTACTTCATGAATTAGATATTCTCTCTTGTTATCTATGTAAAAGAAGTAGATAAATATGACCATTTGCAATAACACAGTCTCGCTTATTTTACGTGTGAAACAATTGCTGCAATAATGGAAAGGCACATTTCATTATATCTTACACTGACAAAATAGACGTAATCAAATCGGGAAACCACATCAGTCTTAGGTACTACTGTATTCATATTAAAAGCTTTTTCATTAATAGACAACGACATTTTGATTTTTCTTGTGGCAAAACGTTTGACGAACATTGAGGTAATAGATTATTTCTTAGAAAGGAAAGCACGCCGTGTAAAACTGTAGCAAGATTAGAGAGAGAAAAATGCTGGGACCTAAGGATTGAAGAAATGTGTTCTGTCTTGCTTGTTTCTTGTCTTTATGTTTCTCATATTTAATTTTATGTCACACAAAGGAGACATTTATTAGCTAATAGGCCATAACGAGTGCAAATTTTCTGAATAATTTTTATTCTCCCAGTTGCAAATAATTCCACTCTGTATTAATTGTGAGTTTTCTCCCTTTTTTTAAAGTGGGGCAGGGCGCCAAACCGGCAGACTGTGAGCAGGAGAGGCGCCACGGGACACTTTGATATCCAGTGCCCTGAATATATGCTTGGCGGCTTCCATAACAAAATGTAATACATGTTTGAAATCCAGAGAGCGAATTACAATGACGTCCGATAGAAGAGTGCTGTGTGAAGAGGTGTAGCACTGCTCTTTGGTACACTTGGGACCAAATAACATGTCCTACATTTCCTCGAACGGATATGTTATTAATATCAAACGCTTCAGAGGGATGTCCGTTACAAAATGAACATATTTTTGAAAAATCATCCTTTTTTAATTTTTTGACATCCTACCTCAAACGCTCGAGGGTGAGGGGGAGGGGGTGCCTCTATCAAGTTTTTTCCATGTTCGACAATATCGTAGATCCGTGACTGGGTATTGCAATAAAAGTTTGTAGCTTACTCCCATATATACGGATACAAATCCTCAGGATACATGCAAGAAGTGCAGTAAAAAGGACAAACAGTCAATTCAAATGAATGTACAAGTGATTGTGAAGGAAAATAATGAACACATGGGAGGGGTGAATATAGCAGACATGCTAATTGAACGTTAGAGAATACAAATCCCTTCCAAAACGTAGTATACGTGAATAGTTTATCGGTGCTTCAATGCAGCAGCTGTAAATTCATGGCTTCTTGACAAGAGTCACTTGAATCAGTGAGGCACAACATCACATTCTTTCCTTCTGGATTTCCAAACACATATTTTTTCTTGTCTTACTATGGCAGGACATGTTATTCAACGCAAAAGAGGAAAACCATCTACAGAAGATATACAAAATGTTCCAATTAACAGATTGGTAGCTCCTAGGCCTATTGAAGATATTAGATATGATGACATCGATCTCTGGCCACAACAGAGCCACCTGGAAGGCCGCTGCAAGCCATTATTTTTTCATTTTTTTATTTTACACGTTTAACTCCGTAGGACCGAACTGAGGAGCAAATCTCCAAGGTCATGGAACGTGTCAGTACATGAAATCACATTATAAAAGTAACAACACATGAAATAAAATGTTTATGAACCCAAAAAAATAAGCCACAAATTTATGCAAACACAGCCAACAATTGAACACACGAATCAGCTTACTTTTTCGAGGAAGTCCTCGACAGAATAGGAGTGACATTCGAGGAAACTCTTCGGTTTCAATTTGAAAGCGTGAGGCTTACCACTAAGATCTGTGAGTTCTTGAGGTAGCTTGTTGAAAATTGATGCAGCAGTGTACTGCAAATTTTTCTGTACAAAAGTCAAGAAAGTGCGGTTCAAATGCCTATTGGATTTGTGCCTAGTATTGACTGAGTGAAAGCTGCTAATCCTTTGGAATAAGCTGATGTTTCCGGCAAGAAACGACGGTACAGAATACTTATATTGAGAGGGCAATGTCAGAATACCCAGACTGACGAACAGGTGTCGACAAGACGTTCGCGAACTTACACTACTTACTTCTCGAACCACCCTTTTCTGGGCTAGAAAGATCCTTTGAGAATGGGAGGAGTTGTCCCAAAATATAATACCGTACGTCATAAGCTAATGAAAATAAACTAAGTAGACTACTTTCCATGTCGAAATGTCACTTTCTTGAGATACCGCCCGAATAGTAAACATGGCAGTCTTAAGTCTTTGAACAAGATACTGAACGTCTGCTTTCCACGACAGTTTACTATCTATCTGAACACCTAAAAATTTGAACTGTTCAGTTTCACTAATTATAGGTCCATTCTTTGAAATTAAAAAGGCTTGTTTTCTGGAATTGTGTGTTAGAAACTGTAGAAACTGACTCTCACTGTGATTTAGCGTTAGCTTATTTTCTTCAAGCCATGAACATATGTAATGAAAAGCACTATTTGAAACTGTACCAATGTTGAACACAACATCGTTTACTACCAAGCTAGGTCATCAGCAAACAGAAATATTTTATGAAACTTCCTGGCAGATTAAAAGTGTATGCCAGACCGAGACTCGAACTTTGGACCTTTGCATTTCGCCATCAAGTGCTCTACCAGCTGAGCTACCCAAGCAAAACTCACGCACCTTCCTCACCGCTTTACTTCTGCCGGTACCTCGTCTTCTACCTTCCAAACTTCACGGCAGCTTCGTAGGAGAACTTTTGTGAAGATTTGAAGGTAGGAGACGAGGTACTGCTGGAAGTGAAGCTGTGAGGAGGGGTTCAATGTCGTGCTCGGGTAGCTCAGTTGGAAGAGGACTTGCCCGCAAAACTCAAAGGTTTCGAGTTCGAGTCTACTAGACTAGAGGAGATATCATTTATATAAATAAGGAACAAGAGTGACCCCAGTACTGATATCTGGGGCACCCTCCATTCATTGTCCCCCACTCAGAGCTGACATTACCGGCTTTCTCAACATTGTGGATAATGACGTTTTAGTGTCTGTTGTTAACGTAAAAGATGAACCACCTGTAAGCTGTATTCCATGATGGTCAAACTTGTGGAGCAATATTTTGTCATCAATAGAGACAAAGGCCTTACTTAAATCAAAAAAATTACTAGTATTCGAACTTTTGTTTAATCCATCCAGTACCCCACAGAGGAAAGGGAATATAGCATTTTCAGTTGTTAAACCATTTTTAAAACCGAACTGTACATTTGATACCAAATTACGTGAACTAAAATGATCAATTACGCTTACATGCAAAGCTGTTTCAATATATTCAGAAAACACTGAAGACATAAATATAGGTGTAAAACTGTCTACGTTAATCTGCTCTCTTTTTATGAACCGGTTTTACTACTACTTCAGTTATACAGGAAACTAACCGTTCTTAATGGAAGAATTACAAATATGGCTAAGTACAGAGCTAACATGTGCAGTACAGTACTTTAATATTCTGCTAGACACTTCATTACATCCATGAGAGTCCTTACTCTTCAGTCATTTAACTATTGAAGGAATTTTCAAGATAGTAATGTGACTCGCTGTAGAAACTAAGTTTTTATTTAATTCCCCAGGAATGTTGAGAATATGGTTCTCAAATACTGTACGTATATCTGACTTATTAGTAACAGGAATATTTGTACTATGAAATCACTTTATACCGTCGACCTTGTGCTGCTGACCAGACACTTGCTTCACGACTCACCGAACAGTTTTAATTTTATCCAGTGAACTAGCTATTCTATTTGCATATCGCTTACTCTTTGCCTTATTAATAACATTTTTAAGCACCTTATAATATTGTTTGTAATGGTCTACTGTAGTCTGATTGTGACTACTTCTAACATTTTGATATAATGTCCACATTTTTCTACATGATATCCTTATCCCACTATTCAGCCACCCAGGTTGTCTTTTACTGCCAGTACCCTGTTTAGAACGTTCTACTAATGAAAATCAACTTCCAAAGAACATGAGAAATATGTTAAGTTAAGCATTACATTTATCTATGTTATCGGCACCATAAACATTCTGCCACTAATGTTCCTTAACGAGGTTTAAAAAATTCTCTATTCCCATTGGATTAGCTTTTCTACATAATTTGTAATTATATATAAAATGTTTTGAATACAAATACCGTTTAGTGTTAAAATTTGTGCATCATGGTCTGAAAGGCCAATCAGCTTTTACCCACAGAATGCCCATCTAGTAATGAAGAGTGTCTTGAATGAAATGCGAAGTGTCCGTATGTCTTACAAGTGAAATAAACTGTTTTATGTCATTCCACACCAAGTAATAAAGTTTTCCACAACTTAATTTGACTGCAAGTTTATGTTTTCTAGTATAAGATAAACTCAGAGAAGGTCATGTCGTCGATAAAACGGTATTGTTTTTCTTCCTTGTACCAGATTTAAATCTTTTTTAATCAGTTTCCTGAAAATCATCACGTTGAGCACTAATGTTGCCACTTACAACCGCTTTTCTTAAATACGGAATGGGAGTGAAATTTTTTAAAACTTGAATTATATTCCGAAATAGGCCTTCATTCTAAATGGCATATTTGAATGTATATAATAATTGTAAATCAGAGATATTAATTTGGGAACGAGAGGATTACAGACGTTACTAAATTTGTAAAACAGATTAGTTTTTGGGGAGGGCCCACCTTGATCAAAACGGAATTTGTATTTTTCTTTTATTTTCCAAACACGTTTCACTTAAGTTTCAGGATCATCAGTGCATTTTTACTGTCTTTCTAAAACACAGGAAAAATGATTTCTACAAGTTGTACACACATAAATCTGAGTTTTTAGGACAGTACTTACATATTTGAAAAGCAGATAATTTTTTTATGTCTACCTTGTTACCATATGCTGTACATTTCCTGGATTTTTCTATTATAAAATCACATGTTTCTTTCGCAGTTTGTCTCTGCAACCATATAGAAAATAACACAGAGCAGTTATTTACTTCGAAATTTTACGACTGGGCATGTTACGGCTATGCCTATCACTAACTAATACTATGTGGAATGTTTTTTATGTATGTATGTGTGTGTGTGTGTGTGTGTGTGTGTGTGTGTGTGTGTATGTTTGTGTGTGTGTGTGTGTGTGTGTGTGTGTGTTTATATCTGTTTTTAAATTTTATGCTTGTCTGTCGTAATCAAACTGATTTGCACTCCTGTGTTTTGCTCAAGGCGGACCCTTTCCAAAAACAAATCTGTTTGTAAGCAAACATGGACAGAAGAGCTTCAACCTCAAGATTACTTGTAAATAAGTAGATGTTGAAATATTGAAAGACCAGATATTGTCTATTGTTTTAAAGGAATTTGAAATTTACATTGAATTCGTGGTGTCGTTAAATTGGAAAAAGTAGTGGTTATACATATGAACGCTGGGGTCCAGTCCCGGATTGGCCCAATATCTTATTTGTCATAAGGTATTCATTGTTGCAGATTTATGGTTGAAGTAATTAAGAAAGAGCAGTGTTATTACAGTATTACATAATTTGCTCCCCGTTCGTTTCAATTCCATAAAAGGAGACGGCATTTTTGAAACAGAGGGACAGCTTTTTTGTTACAATTGTTATAGGAAGTGAGAAGGCAACGCTAGTAAGTACTGTATTACCTGATTTCATGCTCATGCTGAAACATTTAAAACGATTTTCGACTAAGAATGCAACCATCAAGTGTCTTTGTTAGCAGGAGAAAACAGAAATGCGTGTTTATTTATACACTTGGCAGCATCGTAACAGAAATGGTATTGTCCAGGCAGATGCGATACACGCATGCAGCTGAAATATTATCAGCGTTCTTATTATCAACACAACAATAATAACAAGAGCTACAACAACGATGTAAAAAGCACAACAGAAAATAAGCGTAATCTGCTTTGTTTTTCTTGGTCTTTCCCTCAAGATAATGAAGCGTTGAAGTACATTTCCATACCGACAAAACGTTCACATGCAATAAGTTTAAAATGATCGCAGTCTTTTGTTATCAGTCTTTAGATAAATTGACAAGAATTTATTTATTCGCGTCCTTCAGATAGTGAAAGATAAGGAAATATTGTCTTGACAAACAAAACTCGTAATAGTATGTCGTAAAAAGCTTTAGAAATGGGAGCGAAAAGAAAAGCTTGGCAGAATGCGAGCTCGAGTAGACTACTGTAAACAACAAACGATAAAACGCTTAAGGGAAAAGAGACAGCCCTTTTGTTTCTGAATTATCTTATGGTTCGTCTAAAGGAAGCCGAACGCAGGTCAAAGTACAGCTGCGTATCTAAAAAGGGGAGCTCTAACAATATTACAGGAATGAGTGGTTTCTGTGGAACTGACACAGCTTTGCGAAACTCTTTTAAGTAATTTCTCTTTCATGGAGAGCTATTACAGTTTCCGTTAATGTCAGTATTTCCGCTGCAAAAAAGAGTTCTTTCTTATTCTGTCTCCCGAGGATATAAGTACTTAGTACCTTGTCAACAGTGAAGTCTTACGCGTACAATTCTTTGTTAATCTACATATACGAGACAGCTGTGAGGTTCGCTCAGCAAATGACGGGTCTACTACTTTTTTTGTGTAAAAGAGAGTATCATTCTTTCGACCACACCAGTCTCATCGCCTCCGAAGTAGTCACTATTAAATATCACAACTTCAGCCAGAGACACTTCAAGAAATCAGTATTTGGGATAACTATCAGCTCGCTTGGTGGTGGGTTTTTAACCTCAACTACGCTGCTAAAACGCCGGTCCTTTCAATCTATGGTTTTGGGAACGGAAAAAAGTCACATGTAGCCATGTCTGGCGTTTACGGATTCTTGGCGAAAAATTCACGAACAAGTAACGAAGAGCGAGCATGCGCCACAAAATCCACGAATTAATATACCACAAATTCATGATTTTTTTATCGGACGTTTTAGTCAGATGACATTCAAATGCTAAGTGGCAAGAAACTCACGTTGCACTGTCTCGTTAAAATCGAAGTGAGAATAATCTTCGCATTTGACCGCACTTGTAATGCTTTTTCGGTCTTGGAGATCTTGAGTATGTCCACGGGAAAATTTAGACTTAATTTCGAGGTCTGTAACCTCCCCACAAAAATTTTGATGATATTATTTTAAATGCTAATGCACATTGAGCTCAGTGTAAGCTCTCCGAGAAATTTTGAAACACAATAATTGAATGTTGACTAGAATACAACCTAACGTAACCTCCCAGCAAAAAATTCAATGACAATGACCATTAAACAAAAATTAGCAATCTGACCCAAGTATAAGTTCCTCACAAAAAAAAATGAAAGTCAATTCAGTGATAATAAAATCTCAGTGACAATGAAAACACGAACAGATCGAAATGTCGATCTTAGGCCCTGTTCATTAAATTAACTGAAATTCTTACCTTAGTAAAGCTGCATCTGCTCTTATTATTTTTGCCATAGCTTGGAGGAAATTGATTGCAAAAATTCTGAATTTAAGGGAAACTTTTCTTTAAGGAATATCAAGGGAATATTTTTTTCATTAAAGGATTCTTTGTTAAAAATTGCTTTGAAAACCAAAATTATTATTGGGGTGATTGTTGCACAAATTAGTTACAGTTAATTTACATTATTAGCTGAGCGCATTTAAAAATAATATACCTCATCCTGAATCTTGACCAGAGTGCCATGTCGACGCCTGCCGACTCCTCACACACAACTGTACTGGGCTGCTACTACTGACAGACTGCACTGCCCTACTGCTACTGACTGCTGCTCGCAACTGTACTGCACGACTACTACTGACAGAGTACCGCTCGCAACTCTCGCGCGGTCAAGTGCAGACTAGCCACGATAAATGGCTCTCTGGTCAGAGACTCTGCAATGCCTCGCCATCGCCGCCACACAACATACGTGTTTCATAACCCTCCACTGGGGGGGCAAAAATTTGGCAGCGATGGTGAGTCATTTGAACTTGCCAAGCGTGGCAAATTTTTTTCTTTAATTAATCAACTTGTACAATTTACAGAATATTTAGATACATGAATTAAATGTTGGGCACATGCACCGAGTACAAAACATTTCAGACAAAGACAAGATATGAGTACAAAACATATTCGCAGATCAGAAAACTGTATATACAAATTATTTGACAGATAACGAAGTGCACACGCACTGAAAAAATTCTTTAGCATTTTCAGAACAAATAAACAGAATGGCGATAATAACGTGCATACACACTAGAAAATTCTTTAGCATTTTCAGAACAAATAAATAGAATGGCAAAAAATCATGTTGACAAGTGACATGAGTGCACATGCACTGCAGTTCAGAACATATCAGCAAATGACGAAATGTATATACAATGAGTAATAAATGACATAAGTGCATACACACTGAAGTATTGAACATACAGAATGAGTACAAATCATATTGAAAAATGAGAAAAGTGCACAGGCACTGAAGTTCAGTAGAAAACATATTAACACATAAGTGCACATGCACTGTAGTTCAGAACATATCATCAAAATAAAAATGTATATACAATATAAAAGACTAAAGTGCACATATACTGTACTTCAGAACAAATCGAAAAAATGTCTTTAGCATTTTCACAACAAATAAACATAATGGCAAAAAATCATGTCGACAAGTGACATAAGGGTACTCGCACTGCAGTTCAGCAAATCGAAAAAAAATGTATATCCCATGTTAGCAAAAAATGATTTTCACTATTAGGATACGAAAGGGAAGGATTGCATCATGGTTGTAGCACTTTAGATTGCACACAGCTGTTCTGAAAGTCCATATCTTTCCACAGAAGTACAACACCAAGTGACACAATTTGAAGTTCTTTTCCCATCAGAATTTATCAGCATAGCCAAGACACTGAACTGTCGTAGTAATGTTTCCTGTTATCATTTTAGCTGTACATCAGGTACACCAAACAGTGGGACCATAGTAACGTCTTCATCGCTCACGGTGGTGGACAGCATGTCATGTCAACACCACGCTCTTACAAGGCACACCAACGTAGAATTAGTGCAAAAACCAAATATAGTACTTCATGATCATGAGGATGGACAGGACAAATGGATATTGCAGTAATTCAGGGTAGTTAGCTCATAAGGTGAAGGACATTAAGTCACATAATAGGCTTCATTGAAAATTACAGTAGCAGTTTGCGGCATTCATAGCCCAGTTATTGAACATTTCTGTACCAAGTATGTAGTATTACAGAATAATGTTCATAAAATTAAATTATTGGCATCATGGGTAATCGTATTACAATAAACAGTGGCAGTCCTTGGCCAGTTACAAAGCATATTTAGTATGACAGAATAATGTTCATCAGAAGTCTTCATTGAAAAAAAAAGTCAATTATTGGCCTAGCATTAACATAATACATTGAGTTATACAAATTATTGGCACTCATTGGCCAGGTACCAAAACATGAAAAAACATCATTGAAAACAGGAGCTAATTAATGGCATAATTAATAACATAATTCTTTTAGTGACATTAATTATTGGCACTCATTGGCCAGCAAGTATTGAATAGTATAAAACATTGTTCATCATTCAGTATTATTCAGATCATTAAGAAGTCATTATTAAAAATCAGTTAATTACAGTCACAGCATTAACAATCATGGGCATTGTAAGTAGTCTCATTACAATAAACAGTGGCAGTTATTAGCCAGTTACAAAGCATTATTTTATATATATATATATATATATATATATATATATATATATATTTCTCTATCATTAAGAAGTCATTACTGAAGTGACATACTATTCAGAGCTGATCAGTATTATTCAGAATTCTCTTAAACTAGTAACATTATTTGGGACTGGTAATACATTTATTGTTAGCAATGCATTGCTTTGGGTAATTATAAGGGAAAGCAAGAAGAAAAAAAATTGTTTCTGGATTGTTGGTATAAATGAAAATGTGTAACGTCATCCGTCATAAGTCAGCTGTGGCAAGATTATGAAACAAGTAGAGTATATGTAATCACATTCATAGGTTTAATGAACAACTGCTTATAGCACATTAATCTCGTAAATAATTTCTCCTGCAAAAAATATATAAAAATGGATTATTAAGCTGAAAAGAGAAATGCATTTTATGCTGAAAACTAGTGAACTTCGAATTAACAGGTAGTGAAATGTGTATAAAAAATGTGTTCCATAGCTGTCCTTTCCAAAACCTTCAGTCATTATACTGTGCAATATAACACCTGCTGTCAAAACAAACTCCAACAAATACTTAAATAACTACATAGCCTAAATATAACTTCAACATTATCCTCATCTGCAAAGAAAACTTCATTATATATCTCATCATAACACCATTATCATCATCACCTGTAAAGAAAAACTTAATTATTCATAGCAGCATATTCTTCATCATTATTCATCAGCATTCATTATCATCTGCAAAAAATCACTTCATTACTCATTACACAACTATTCCTTATCTCTAGCATATTTCATCACTAAAACTAAGATGTGTAGTTCTGTCTGACAGCCTGCATCAATCACCTTGTATTCTGAAAGAAAAATTAGTTAAGACTGCTATTCTACGATGAGTATAGTATATGCTTGTTAATGCTTGTTAATCCTGATCCATTTCCTCTTCCTCATAAAGTTATTGCATCTTCTTTCGTTTATTCCGTAGGTGAAATTCCCATTTCTGTTGAATTTATTTCTTAAACGCATCATTTCTTTCTGAAATTGATGAACAAAGATTAACGTCTTGCATTTAAATCATATACCCACTAAATAATGACTGGGTTATGGTGACATAATTAACCATACAGCATAACATGACAGAAAACGTAATATGTCAAAGACATTGACAGTGTTCAGATGCAAAAATGTACACAGAATAATACAATGCAGCAGCAAAAAACGTAAAACAGTCACGATCTTGAGATGTCATAGGGCAGAAAGAATGTCAAAATCAACTGGTGTGTTATCCTTAACTATTTCACAGTGCATATAAACAAAACATGAAAACAATCGTACATAAAAAGACAAAATGTGACGTTCGTTGTGTTCAGCTTGTATGTAGTGTAGTTAATAGAGGCGAGAATTAAAGACTTTAATGGAGAGAGAATTTGATAAAATTAATACGTCATTACATAGAATTGCATAATTATTCATAAAATACGTAAGTTCATCTGGAAAAATATGCACGGTCTGATGTGTAACGACAAGAAAAGCGACCTGCTAACCTTACCTTGCCGGGCACTTGCCAAGAAAAATACGATAATCATCAATAATTAGTCATGTGAATATAATTGCATTAGTAAATGGCATCATAGTGTGTTGAATCATACAGTGTCTTCATTCAATAACGGGTTTAATATTTATAGAATTGCATAATTATTCATAAAATACGTAAGTTCATCTGGAAAAATATTCACCGTCTGATGTGTAACGAAAAGAAAAGCGACCTGCTAACCTTACCTTGCCGGGCACTTGCCAAAAAAAATACGATAATCATCAATAATTAGTCATGTGAATATAATTGCATTAGTAAATGGCATCATAGTGTGTTGAATCATACAGTGTCTTCATTCAATAAAGGGTTTAATATTTGACCAATGGTGGTTGCCTTTCGATTCTCTGGTTCTCAAACTTTCGACGTGTACCACATTGGGATGAGGAATGCTGCGAATCCGATATGGTCCTGCGTATAGAAGTTCAAATTTACTGCACTTACCTTTTATTCTGCTGGATAAATAGTGTGTACGCACTAATATCTTCTGTCCAACGTGAAAGTCGCGGCGTGTACAAACCTGTTTTTGCTGTCTTCTCCGGCGCTCTGCGGCACGTTTGATGTTGTTCAGCGCAATGTTAATTATTTCATGGTGACGTAGGCGACGACATTTAGGGAAGTTTACTAATTCTTTAATTTTGTTTGGTGGTTCAACGTTTTTCAGTATAACAGACGGAGATAGCATAGTGGATTCATTTGGAATGGAATTAATTACATCTTGGAATGAGAATATGTGCGTGTCCCAATTAATGTGTCTTTTGTGGCAGTATATTCTGCACAGTTTACCAATTTCTTTCATTAATCTTTCACAGGGGTTCGAAGAAGCATGGTACTTGGATGTATAAATCGGAGAAATGTTTCTAGCTCGTAACATACGTGTCCATGTAGCAGAACGAAATTGTGATCCATTGTCAGAAATTACTTTCATCACATGCCCTACATGAAATAGAAAATGTTTTACAAATGCTTTCGAAACAGTTTTAGCAGTAGCTTTGCGTAACGGAGTGAAAGTAACAAATTTTGAAGTGAGTTCAACAGCGACAAAGATGTAGCAAAAACCTCTGTTAGTTCTCGGAATTGGACCAAAAGTGTCTACTGCGGCCATATGTCTTAATTTAACAGGTACAATGGGATATAAAGGAGGAATATGTGAAGTGGTGTCAGACTTAGCTTTCTGGCAAATTTTACAAGACGCTAAAACTCGTCGTACACGTTTCTCCAAGTTGGTAAAATAACAGTTCTGTCTCAGTATAAGAAAACATTTTCTTGCTCCGTAATGTGCGTAACTTAAATGAGTGTACCAGATTAATTTGTTAACCAGTTCGTCAGGAATGCATAATAACCAGTTGTTGTTGTCAGGATGAGAGCGGCGAAACAGAATGTCATTGCGTACAGTGTAATGGTTTCTAATCGTAACATTATTCCTATCTTGCCAAAGGTGTTTAATTTCTTTCCACACGTTGTCTTTATTTTGTTCTTGTGCTATGTCCTGTAATGACGACGAAATAAAATTTTCAAATGCAACTTGTTGAATGTACATGACACTGAAATTTGCTTTGCAGAAGTTGGTTGCTACGTCTTGCTGATTGTTGCTCAGAGAACGCGATAGTGCGTCTGCTATAACATTTTGTGTGCCGGGAATGTGAACTATTGTAAAATTAAATTCCTGTAAATAAAGTGTCCATCTGCTTAATCTGTCGTGAGTGAATTTAGCCGAAAGTAAAAATTGTACAGCTCTGTGATCTGTGTAAACGGTGGTATGTCTGCCATAAAGAAAGTGCCTAAATCTCGTGAAAGCCCATACAACACATAATGTTTCCAATTCTGTAACGGAATAATTTCGTTCAGCGGGTAACAAAAAGCGACTTGCAAATGCGATGTTTTTAATTACTGTTGAACCATCTTCTTCAATTTCCTGGAAAATATGTACGCCTAAAGCGGTGTTAGAACTGTCGGTGGCAATGGAAAAATTTCTAGTAAGATCTGGGTGCGACAAAAGTGGAGCATTCAACAAAGCATGTTTCAGGTTCATGAATTCAGAATGTGCTCGCTTATCCCAAGACCAAATAGTGTTGTTACCTGTTAATCGGCATAATCTGGGTGTGTCTAAAGCAGAGTGATGAATAAATTTACGAAAAAAGTTAATTAAGCCCAAAAAAACTGCGTAGTTGTTTTTTTGTCGTAGGAATAGTAATGTCACGTAGAGCTTGAAGTTTTTCCGGATCAGGCGCAATGACTTCTGCTGAAATTACGTGTCCAAGAAATTTTATGAAAGTTTTGCCAAAGTGCGATTTACTGAGATTAACTGTGAGTCCGTGAGCATGAAAAGTTTGTAACAGTTGTTCAAGAACCAGATTGTGTTCAGACCAGTTAGTTTTTGCAATGAGAATGTCGTCTACGTAGGTCGTGATTCTGTCTTTAATGCAAACGTGTGTCGGATGGCGTCAAAATTAATAACATTTTCGTGAACAAGATTCTGCGTGTCTAAATTATTGTTTACGTTACTGGAATATGCAACCTGTACTGTGTCTGGTCAAATTCTGTCGTACGTGCTATTACTTACGGGAGGATGCTGTGGCATTTCCACTATTTGAACTGCTCTGTTATTTCTTACTGACGTGTTACGCTATAGATGACACATATTGCCTGGTTCATTCATGATTATTTGTTGTTGCTAATGTTCTTGCTGCTGATAAGATAGACTGTTATTAAATGTACGCTGATAATTGTGCTCATTATTTTTACGTCTGTCGTAATAGTCATTCCTATACGGTGCATGAACCATGGACCTTGCCGTTGGTGGGGAGGCTTGCGTGCCTCAGCGATACAGATAGCCGTACCGTAGGTGCAACCACAACGGAGGGGTATCTGTTGAGAGGCCAGACAAACGTGTGGTTCCTGAAGAGGGGCAGCAGCCTTTTCAGTAGTTGCAAGGGCAACAGTCTGGATGA
Source organism: Schistocerca serialis cubense (assembly GCF_023864345.2). NCBI lineage: Eukaryota > Metazoa > Arthropoda > Insecta > Orthoptera > Acrididae > Schistocerca > Schistocerca serialis. The sequence goes on from NC_064645.1 coordinate 221,287,717, forward strand.
TTGACTGATCTGGCCTTGTAACAATAACCAAAACGGCCTTGCTGTGCTGGTACTGCGAACGGCTGAAAGCAAGGGGAAACTACAGCCGTAATTTTTCCCGAGGGCATGCAGCTTTACTGTATGATTACATGAGGATGGCGTCCTCTTGAGTAAAATATTCCGGAGGTAAAATAGTCCCCCATTCGGATCTCCGGGCGGGGACTACTCAAGAGAATGTCGTTATCAGGAGAAAGAAAACTGGCGTTCTACGGATCGGAGCGTGGAATGTCAGATCCCTTAATCGGGAAGGTAGGTTAGAAAATTTAAAAAGGGAAATGGATAGGTTGAAGTTAGATATAGTGGGAATTAGTGAAGTTCGGTGGCAGGAGGAACAAGACTTCTGGTCAGGTGACTACAGGGTTATAAACACAAAATCAAATAGGGGTAATGCAGGAGTAGGTTTAATAATGAATAGGAAAATAGGAATGCGGGTAAGCTACTACAAACAGCATAGTGAACGCATTATTGTGGCCAAGATAGATACGAAGCCCACGCCTACTACAGTAGTACAAGTTTATATGCCAACTAGCTCTGCAGATGACGAAGAAATTGAAGAAATGTATGATGAAATAAAAGAAATTATTCAGATTGTGAAGGGAGACGAAAATTTAATAGTCATGGGTGACTGGAATTCGAGTGTAGGAAAAGGGAGAGAAGGAAACATAGTGGGTGAATATGGATTGGAGGACAGAAATGAAAGAGGAAGCCGCCTGGTCGAATTTTGCACAGAGCACAACATAATCATAACTAACACTTGGTTTAAGAATCATGAAAGAAGGTTGTATACATGGAAGAACCCTGGAGATACTAAAAGGTATCAGATAGATTATATAATGGTAAGACAGAGATTTAGGAACCAGGTTTTAAATTGTAAGACATTTCCAGGGGCAGATGTGGACTCTGACCACAATCTATTGGTTATGACCTGTAGATTAAAACTGAAGAAACTGCAAAAAGGTGGGAATTTAAGGAGATGGGACCTGGATAAACTAAAAGAACCAGAGGTTGTACAGAGATTCAGAGAGAGCATAAGGGAGCAATTGACAGGAATGGGGGAAATAAATACAGTAGAAGAAGAATGGGTAGCTTTGAGGGATGAAGTAGTGAAGGCAGCAGAGGATCAAGTAGGTAAAAAGACGAGGGCTAGTAGAAATCCTTGGGTAACAGAAGAAATATTGAATTTAATTGATGAAAGGAGAAAATATAAAAATGCAGTAAGTGAAACAAGCAAAAAGGAATACAAACGTCTCAAAAATGAGATCGACAGGAAGTGCAAAATGGCTAAGCAGGGATGGCTAGAGGACAAATGTAAGGATGTAGAGGCCTATCTCACGAGGGGTAAGATAGATACCGCCTACAGGAAAATTAAAGAGACCTTTGGAGATAAGAGAACGACTTGTATGAATACCAAGAGCTCAGATGGAAACCCAGTTCTAAGCAAAGAAGGGAAAGCAGAAAGGTGGAAGGAGTATATATAGGGTCTATACAAAGGCGATGTACTTGAGGACAATATTATGGAAATGGAAGAGGATGTAGATGAAGATGAAATGGGAGATATGATACTGCGTGAAGAGTTTGACAGAGCACTGAAAGACCTGAGTCGAAACAAGGCCCCCAGAGTAGACAATATTCCATTGGAACTACTGACGGCCGTGGGAGAGCCAGTCCTGACAAAACTCTACCATCTGGTGAGCAAGATGTATGAAACAGGCGAAATACCCTCAGACTTCAAGAAGAATATAATAATTCCAATCCCAAAGAAAGCAGGTGTCGACAGATGTGAAAATTACCGAACTATCAGCTTAATAAGTCACAGCTGCAAAATACTAACACGAATTCTTTACAGACGAATGGAAAAACTAGTAGAAGCCAACCTCGGGGAAGATCAGTTTGGATTCCGTAGAAACACTGGAACACGTGAGGCAATACTGACCTTACGACTTATCTTAGAAGAAAGATTAAGGAAAGGCAAACCTACGTTTCTAGCATTTGTAGACTTACAGAAAGCTTTTGACAATGTTGACTGGAATACTCTCTTTCAAATTCTAAAGGTGGCAAGTGTAAAATACAGGGAGCGAAAGGCTATTTACAATTTGTACAGAAACCAGATGGCAGTTATAAGAGTCGAGGGACATGAAAGGGAAGCAGTGGTTGGGAAGGGAGTAAGACAGGGTTGTAGCCTCTCCCCGATGTTGTTCAATCTGTATATTGAGCAAGCAGTAAAGGAAACAAAAGAAAAATTCGGAGTAGGTATTAAAATTCATGGAGAAGAAATAAAAACTTTGAGGTTCGCCGAAGACATTGTAATTCTGTCAGAGACAGCAAAGGACTGGGAAGAGCAGTTGAATGGAATGGACAGTGTCTTGAAAGGAGGATATAAGATGAACATCAACAAAAGCAAAACAAGGATAATGGAATGTAGTCGAATTAAGTCGGGTGATGCTGAGGGAATTAGATTAGGAAATGAGGCACTTAAAGTAGTAAAGGAGTTTTGCTATTTGGGGAGCAAAATAACTGATGATGGTCGAAGTAGAGAGGATATAAAATGTAGGCTGGCAATGGCATGGAAAGCGTTTCTGAATAAGAGAAATTTGTTAACATCCAGTATAGATTTAAGTGTCAGGAAGTCATTTCTGAAAGTATTCGTATGGAGTGTAGCCATGTATGGAAGTGAAACATGGACGATAAATAGTTTAGAGAAGAAGAGAATAGAAGCTTTCGAAATGTGGTGCTACAGAAGAATGCTGAAGATTAGATGGGTAGATCACATAACTAATGAGGAAGTATTGAATAGGATTGGGGAGAAGAGAAGTTTGTGGCACAACTTGACCAGAAGAAGGAATCCGTTGGGAGGACATGTTCTGAGGCATCAAGGGATCACCAATTTAGTATTGGAGGGCAGCGTGGAGGGTAAAAATCGTAGAGGGAGACCAAGAGATGAATACACTAAGCAGATTCAGAAGGATGTAGGTTGCAGTAGGTACTGGGAGATGAAAAAGCTTGCACAGGATAGAGTAGCATGGAGAGCTGCATCAAACCAGTCTCAGGACTGAAGACCACAACAACAACAACATACGGTGCATTGCGATAGGAATTGAAATACTGTGTTTTCTATACGTAGTTGTTTCCTTTGGTGCTGTGCGTTACTATTTGTTGGATCTGGGACTATACGTGCACGCGGCGAAACATTAAAGTTTGGTTGACCTTGTAGACTGCATTGTTGGTTAGGTATGCTAAGCGGCTGACTTTCATGCTATTGTAGTGAGAAACATCTATTGTTACAAAAATGTGGTTCCGATTGCTCAAAATTTTATACATACTGATGATTACGATTTTATCTGTAATTAAAATTACGGCGGTAGTTGTCATTACGGGAGTGCCTACTGAAAATTGTCACATTCGGTAAAATATTTGTCATATCGGGTTTTCATTACATATTCTTAGTTCTAGATAGAGCAATAGTTAAAGAGCAGTTTTGACAGATATAATGGATAGTAGAAGAGAAGGCAGCAGTGCAGAAAACTAAAGATGAAACAGCACTACTACAGCTCAGGGCCCTATGCACGCTACGGCACATATTCATTAAAGCGTAATGAATGCTCTGAGGTCAATTACGCATTGCAAATCAATTTTAGCTTTTGCGTTGCAGGCAATGGCGGTAAAATTCCAAAAGTAAATCGCTGTATTCTTGCTAATTCCAGTTTCTGCATAATAGGTAATGCTGATGAAAATACAATATCAAATTGTCGCCTCAGGTTCAAAGCTAGTTTCTCCATTACAGGTAATAGCGGTGAAAGTACAAAAATAAATTGTCGTATACAGTGCAAATCGTGTATCTGTGTTCTGCCGTTATTGAATTCCTTACATTTTCTTACAAATACAAATTGCTTATAACCAACGTTCTCGTCACTGAATTTGATAACACGTTCAGGTTTGTGTGTGAATCTGTTCGTCTGTGTCATTTCGGGTTTCAAGTTGCGTAGCTTTTCAGATTTTAAGTCGCGTGGCTTTTCGGATTTTAAGTCGCGTAGTTGCTGTAAATTGCTCAAATTATACGCACTGCGTAAGTCTGACAAATGTTCGTAAAGTGGCGTCTGCTGTGATGTGTTATTAACTGAAATATTTTTTGTATCTGTTACCTCTTGCTGTAAACTTGACAAATTTCTCCGTAATGAGTTATTAGCTGATCAATCTCATTAATTATCTGTTGTAAATTTTGAAATTCAGGTGTTTGATTAAATGAAACCGGTGAAGTATCGTCTGACTTATTGTCATTAGTATTTTCGATAACATCAATACGACTGGCCAATTCATCATATTTTTCAGTCAGTATTTTTACCTGCTTATCAGACTTAGTGTCAGAGCCATTAATCTGTTTTTGCAATTTACGTGTAGTTTCGTTCAGTTTTTTAACGTCAACTTTGACGACATCTGAATCATGTGTTAGTTCTAATTGTTCGAGTCTGTCGGTCACTGTTTGAAAATCGGTTGTGTATGTGTCTGTTTTCGATTTAAGATCCGAAATTTCGTCACGTAATTCTGTGTTGGACTGTTTGATCGTATTAATTTCGTCGGACACTGTCGCAATATTATTGTCTACATACGTTTTTGCCTTCGCAAACATTTTACGTTTGTCTTCTTGTCTCTGTGCAGTGATTGTTTCCATTACCTGACGTTTTACTTTATTTTGATCCTGAATAAATTTATGGAAACGCGTATCACTGTTTTGTATGTGAACACTAAGACGTTCGTTAATTTGAGAGTTCTGTTGCTCGAATTTCGCGTCTATCTTTTCATCCATTGTGCGCCAAAGTTCTGCTGTCATTGTTTTAAACTCGTCGCGTAATTGTGTAGCCTTTTCAGAGCATTGTTTAGCGACTGTACTAATTTCCGCTCTAAGTGTTTCTGATGCGGCTGTTTGCATTTCCCTTAATTCCTGAGCAACAGACCTAATTTCTTCGCTACTTTTTCTTGAACAAGCCGCAATTTCCTCGCGCAACTGTTCCTTAGTATTGTGACACTGCGCGGAAACGTCTCTAATTTGTTCACTAAGCTGTCTGGAACTGTTGTCTAATTTTTCATTTAGCTTGTCTTGTTTTTCGTTCTGTTGTTTGACCTGTTCACTAAGTTGTTTGAGATCTTCACTCTGTTGTTTGGAATCTTCCTTATTTTGTAGCAATATTGCCATAATTTGACCCAATGTAACACTCTCTACCCCATTCACTGTGCTGTTTAATGGTGGATCTGGAATTGTCGCATTTTGTGTGACCATTTGGTCATTCTGAGATTCACAAAAAGGTTTGTCAGCCGGATGTACACTGTCCGACATTATTTCGGAATTAAATAAATCCGTCTTACTTTGTGTCTCCTGTTCATTTTCGTTAGACAAATTTGTATGTTCGCCACATGAATTTAGTAAACCGGTTGTGTTAAGCTGAGCAGCGCTCATTACAATAGAGCGTCCCGCGTGGTCGATTGTCGTCAAATTAACAGAGGAGACAATTGAGTTCGTTTGTTCATCATTAAGATAAAAGTCATCATTAGTGGTTGGAATGCACTGATTGTTAGTGAACGCAGGATTGACATCATTACACTGCGTGTCACATGTCCTATCGGTAAAGTTGTTTGAGTCGGTAATTTCATTCATTGCAAAAGTCACAATTATTCACAAAACAAATAAGCACAATGCAAAAGCAACACACAAATACAACAGAGCAACGAATTGCCGTTGACCTGTAGAAAGAAAGTCACAAGATTAGTAAAAGCGTTGCACCAAGTACTAATTATATTTAAGCAAATAAGAGCAGATATCTGACTGTTTTTCAAAAGATTCTCAACGAAATACGATCCTGGACTGGGTGTCGCCAAGTGTAACCGCTCCACAAAAATTTTGATGATATTATTTTAAATGCTAATGCACATTGAGCTCAGTGTAAGCTCTCCGAGAAATTTTGAAACACAATAATTGAATGTTGACTAGAATACAACCTAACGTAACCTCCCAGCAAATAAATTCAATGACAATGACAATTAAACAAAAATTAGCAATCTGACCCAAGTATAAGTTCCTCACAAAAAAAAATGAAAGTCAATTCAGTGATAATAAAATCTCAGTGACAATGAAAACACGAACAGATCGAAATGTCGACCTTAGGCCCTGTTCATTAAATTAACTGAAATTCTTACCTTAGTAAAGCTGCATCTGCTCTTATTATTTTTGCCATAGCTTGGAGGAAATTGATTGCCAAAATTCTGAATTTAAGGGAAACTTTTCTTTAAGGAATATCAAGGGAATATTTTTTTTTTCATTAAAGGATTCTTTGTTAAAAATTGCTTTGAAAACCAAAATTATTATTGGGGCGATTGTTGCACAAATTAGTTACATTTAATTTACATTATTAGCTGAGCGCATTTAAAAATAATGTACCTCATCCTGAATCTTGACCAGAGTGCCATGTCGACGCCCGCCGACTCCTCACACACAACTGTACTGGGCTGCTACTACCGACAGACTGCACTGCCCTACTGCTACTGACTGCTGTTCGCAACTGTACTGCACGACTACTACTGACAGAGTACCGCTCGCAACTCTCGCGCGGTCAAGTGCAGACTAGCCACGATAAATGGCTCTCTGGTCAGAGACTCTGCAATGCCTCGCCATCGCCGCCACACAACATACGTGTTTCAGGTCATATTCGTAACTTCAGGTTTCGTATCCTGATGACACAATTCAGCAGTTCTGCATCGTGCCTGATTTCATCTCCTGATTCCTGAGAAACATTTTTTTTTAAGCAGATGATCACCAGCGACTTCTCTTATTATGATTCGGGGTCATAAATAATCATTTCATTCAATTTTCCCACGATTTCGTCGGTCATTAATGCGATGGGATGTCCTGGTCGCTCATAATCTTCAGCCTTTTCACGGCCTTCTGCGAAACACTTATAGCATTTGCAGTTCTTGTTCTAGTCGTAGCAGATTTACCAAAAAGTGATATTTGATATTTTTAAAACTTTTCAGCTATTTATTCTGTGTTTATAGCAAAATTTAACACAGTTTCATACAACATAGGTAATCACCGATAGTATAGAAGTACAATTTGACAGCTAACAACAGACTGAATGTGCGATGTCACTAACAGCGTAGAGATACTTTTCAGACATGTTTTCCAACACAAAAACGAAGAAAACCTGGGAAGAGAACTAACACAACACCTGAAATTATAAAAGTCCTATTTACCTTTATAACATACTTAGTGCACTCCACTAATTATACACTGCCTTGAAATAGTTCTCACCATCTAGTTTACTGCACAATTTTCTCGTTCTCTTCATGGAGCGAACTTTGGAAGAACGACTCTGAACCATGTGTTGCGTTCAACAGTGGTTCATTTTAAGCCGAAACTGTTGAAATTCATGAAGGGAGCTATTGTGTTAATAGGCGTCTCCGTTTAAAAACGTGTCAGTTGACACCTTACAAGGATTTTATTACATTAAAGATTGTTGTGGAAGTCTGTGAGTATGTTTATTCTCTCTGTCTTCCTTCACGCTCCTGTTTACACTGATGATCGCATTATATTAGCTGTATTCTAAAGCTTGCTGTAATGGAGTCTTACAAGCAATATTTTCTGAAGAAAATATGCAGTTTACATTTTATTCCATAATTAACCGTTGAATCATAGGATAAAATGTATGAAAGAGAAAAACATAATGAATCAATATTTTCAACATCATAAAACAATTGCTCTTCTTAGTGGCTGTAAGTCTTATTTAATACAGAACTTCCAAAACAACAACAAAAAATTCGGTTAACAATTGAAGTACAGTCATTAACATAAAGAAAGCACAAGTTTAACTTTTTCCTCGGTTTAGTACCCTCCTCCAGATCCTTCCATTTTCTACCAGCTCTACATAGGTATTACGCTCAACATCCCCTATAAACTACTTCACCGATCTCCTCACGTCCTATGCTATCAAAGCCTGGATGTCTCATTAAACTGAAGCTTCTACCACCAAGAATTTCCAATAGATTTCATTTCACGCCTATTATTTGGCACCTCTGTACATCGTACCTTATTGGCCTTCGTAATTTTTAATCTTGTTCGACAATATCACATGACAAGTGCTACCACATCCTCCGTCCTGGACTTTCCATGTTTCACGCCTTCTCATCCCTAGAGCCCTATGCATGCAATGCCTCCCCAGATCCATATCAGTATTTGATCCGAGTAAAGCTTTGCTTTTTTGGTGAAGAAAGCTTCCTTCACCTGCACTTGAGATAGCTAGGCTTCAGTAAAGTGAATTGTAGTCTGTCGGGAGACCGCCAGTAAGGGAATCTAAACATTTGAGGTGTGGGGTTACAAGAAGATGTTCAAGAAAACTGTGTGCACTGGAAAGTTAAGAAAAGAAGAAGTTCCCTAAGAAATCGGTTAGGGAACAATGTAAGGTAAGTATTACCTAAGACAAATGGCATGGTGATAGATCAAGTACCACGATGTTATTTACTAGAGATCTGTAGAAAGCAAATTTGTGAAAGAAGGTAGAGATTAGAACACATACGACACATTAATGAGGATGTGAGTTGTAAAACCACCATGAAATAAAGACATTGACGCAGGAGAGGTACAAAAATCAGTGGTATAACTGGTGATCTGTCCCCCTCACCTCTTGTATACAGTGTGGTCCATTGATAATGACCGGGCCAAATATCTCATGAAATAAGCATCAAACGAAAAACCTACAAAGATTGAAACTCGTCTAGCTGGAAGGGGGAAACCAGATGGTGCTATGGTTGGCCTGCTAGATGGCACTGCCATAGGTTAAACGGATCTCAACTGTGTTTTCTTAAATAGAAAGCCCCATTTTTTTTATTACATATTCGTGTAGTACGTAAAGAAATATGAATGTTTTAGTTGGACCAATTTTTTCGCTTTGTGATAGATGGCGCTGTAATAGACACAAATGTAAAAGTACGTGGTATCACGTAACATTCGGCCAGTGCGGACGGTACTTCTACATCTACATCTATATGACTACTCTGCAAGTCTCATTTAAGTGCTTGGCAGAGGGTTCGTCGAACAACAATCATACTATGTCTATAATATTCCACTCCCGAACAGCGCGCGGGAAAAACGAACACCTAAAACTTTCTGTTCGAGCTCTGATTTCTCTTATTTTATTTTGATGATCATTCCTACCTATGTAGGTTGGGCTTAACAAAATATTTTCCAATTCGGAAGAGAAAGTTGGTGACTGAAATTTCGTAAATAGATCTCGCCGCGACGAAAAACGTCTTTGCTTTAATGACTTCCATCCCAATTCGCGTATCATATCTGCCACACTCTCTCCCCTACTACGTGATAATACAAAACGAGCTGCCCTTTTTTGCACCCTTTCGATGTCCTCCGTCAATCCCACCAGGTAAGGATCCCACACCGCGCAGCAATATTCTAACAGAGGACGAACGAGTGTAGTGTAAGCTGTCTCTTTAGTGGACTTGTTGCATCTTCTAAGTGTCCTGCCAATGAAACGCAACCTTTGGCTCGCCTTCCCCACAATATTATCTATGTGGTCTTTCCAACTGAAGTTGTTCGTAATTTTAATACCCAGGTACTTAGTTGAATTGACAGCCTTGAGAATTGTACTATTTATCGAGTAATCGAATTCCAACGGATTTCTTTTGGAACTCATGTGGATCACCTCACACTTTTTGTTATTTAGCGTCAACTGCCACCTGCCACACCATACAGCAATCTTTTCTAAATCGCTTTGCAACTGATACTGGTCTTCGGATGACCTTACTAGACGGTAAGTTACAGCATCATCTGCGAACAACCTAAGAAAACTGCTCAGATTGTCACCCAGGTCATTTATATAGATCAGGAACAGCAGAGGTCCCAGGACGCTTCCCTGGGGAACACCTGATATCACTTCAGTTTTACTCGATGATTTGCCGTCTATTACTACGAACTGCGACCTTCCTGACAGGAAATCACGAATCCAGTCGCACAACTGAGACGATACCCCATAGGCCCGCATCTTGATTAGAAGTCGCTTGTGAGGAACGGTGTCAAAAGCTTTCCGGAAATCAAGAAATACGGAATCAACTTGAGATCCCCTGTCGATAGCGGCCATTACTTCGCGCTACCTGCGTTGCACAAGAACGATGTTTTCTGAAACCATGCTGATTACGTATCAATTGATCGTTCCCTTCTAGGTGATTCATAATGTTTGAATACAGTATATGCTCCAAAACCCTACTGCAAACCGACGTCAATGACATAGGTCTGTAGTTAGATGGATTACTCCTACTACCCTTCTTAAACACTGGTGTGACCTGCGCAATTTTCCAATCTGTAGGTACAGATCTATCGGTGAGCGAGCGGTTGTGTATGAATGCTAAGTAGGGAGCTATTGTATCAGCGTAATCTGAAAGGAACCTAATCGGTATACAATCTGGACCTGAAGACTTGCCCGTATCAAGCGATTTGAGCTGTTTCGCAACCCCTAAGGTATCTACTTCTAAGAAACTCATGCCAGCAGCTGTTCGTGTTTCCAATTCTGGAATATTCCATTCATCTTCCCTGGTGAAGTAATTTCGGATAACTGCATTTAATAACTCCGCTTTAGCGGCATAGTCGTCGGTAACAGTACCATCGGTACTAAGCAGCGAAGGTATTGACTGCGTCTTGCCGCTTGTGTACTTTACATACGACCAGAATTTCTTCTGATTTTCTACCAAATTTCGAGACAATGTTTCGTTGTGGAATCTATTAAAGGCATCTCGCATTGAAGTCCGTGCCAAATTTCGCGCGTCTGTAAATTTTAGCCAATCTTCCGGATTTCGCGTTCATCTGAACTTCGCATGCTTTTTCCGTTGCCTCTGCAACAGAGTTCGGACCTGTTTTGTGTACCACGGGGGATCAGTTCCATCTCTTACCAATTTATGAGGTATGAATCTCTCAATTGCTGTTGCTACTATATCTTTGAATTTGAGCCACATCTCGTCTACATTTGCATAGTCAGTTCGGAAGGAATGGAGATTGTCTCTTAGGAAGGCTTCTAGTGACACTTTATCTGCTTTTTTAAATAAAATTACTTTGCGTTTGTTTCTGGTGGATTTGGAAGAAACGGTATTGAGCCTAGCTACAACGTCCTTGTGATCACTAATCCCTGTATCAGTCATGATGCTCTCTATCAGCTCTCGATTGTTTGTGGCTAAGAGGTCAAGTGTGTTTTCGCAACCATTTATAATTCGCGTGGGTTCGTGGACTAACTGCTCGAAATAATTTTCGGAGAAAGCATTTAGGACAATCTCGGCAGATGTTTTCTGCCTACCACCGGTTTTGAACAAGTATTTTTGCCAACATATGGAGGGAAGGTTGAAGTCCCCACCAACTATAACCGTATGAGTGGGGTATTTATTTGTTAGGAGACTCAAATTTTGTCTGAACTGTTCCGCAACTATATCATCGGAGTCTGGGGGTCGGTAGAAGGAGCCAATTATTAACTTAGTTCGGCTGTTAAGTATAACCTCCACCCATACCAATTCGCACAGAGTATCTACTTCGACTTCACTACAAGATAAACCACTACTGACAGACCTCCAAACACTCCACCACCAATTCTGCCTAATCCATCTTTCCTGAACACCGTCTGAGACTTCGTAAAAATTTCTGTAGAACTTACTTCAGGCTTCAGCCAGCTTTCTGTGCCTATAACGATTTCAGCTTCTGTGCTTTCTATTAGCGCTTGTTGCTCAGGGGCTTTCCCAGCACAACTACAACAATTTACAACTACAATTCCGACTGTTCCTTGATCCAAGCACGTCCTGTATTCGCCATGCTCACTTTGAGATTGCAGCTCACCCCGTACTTTCCCGAGGCCTTCTAACCTAAAAAACCGCCCAGTCCACGCCACACAGCCTCCGCTAAGCGTGTAGTCGCCAGCTGAGTGTATTGAACTCCTGACCTATTCAGCGGAACCCGAAACCCCACCACCCTATGGCGCAAGTCAAGGAATCTGCAGCCAACACGGTCGCAAAACCGTCTGAGCCTCTGGTTCAGACCCTCCACCCGGCTCTGCACCAAAGGCCCGCAGTCGGTTCTGTCAACGATGCTGCAGATGGTGAGCTCTGCCTTCATCTCGTAAGCAAGTCCGGCAGCCTTCACCAAATCAGATAGCCGCTGGAATCCAGAGAGAATTTCCTCAGATCCAAAGCGACACACGTCATTAGTGCCGACATGTGCCACCACCTGCAGCTGGCTGCACCCTGTGCTCTTCATGGCATCCGGAACGACCCTTTCCACATCAGGAATAACTCCACCCGGAATGCACACGGAGTACGCACTGGATTTCTTCTCCTCGTTAGCCGCCATATCCCTAAGGGGCCCCAATATGCGCATAACATTGGAGCTACCAGCTACCAATAAGCCCACCCTCTGTGATTGTCCGGACCTTGAAGACTGAGAATCATTCTCTGAAACAGGGCAGGCAGCTGCATCTGGCTCAGCCAGAGACAGTGCCTGAAACCTGTGTGTCAGACGCACCGGGGAGGCTTTCTGATCAGTCTCCGGGGACGTCTTTCGCTGCCTGCCACGACTTGGAACAACCTCCCAATCAACCACAGGCGAGGGCTCAAACCCACTGCGGGCAGCAACCGGGGCAACCACAGCGGCTGACCGATCTGGGGACAGACGGGACGAGGTTGACATCCCCGTGATACCCAAGTCCGGCTCCCCACAGTGGTGCCCATTGGGCACAGCCTCAAGCTGAGCGACCGAAGTCAGCGCCGCTTGCAGCTGTGAGCGAAGGGATGCCAACTCAGCCCTCATCCGAACACAGCAATCACAGTCCCTGTCCATTCTAATCGATGTTGAACAACAGTTACTGAAACACAAGTCAGTGCCTAGATAACGCAAGGGAAACACGCAAAGAATGTATTAACTAACCTGTACAAATGCCTAACGACTGCGCTACAATCTGCCTGAATTTACGATTACAGTAACTAAAACTAGAAATTACTCCTCCTATACGAAACTCACACGCAATTTAAGTAAGAATCTACGAAGTAAACACTAAAGCGCGATGCTACAACTCTCAAATACTATAATACGCCCGAAATTTATGAATTAAACAATGCAAGTACCCAAAAACACGCAAAGAAATTAAGAATTAAACTATGTAACAAATAAGTAAGCTAGGGGTATACGACTTGCTGCTGCAGCTGCTTATCCAACGACGGCAGGGAGCACACTGGCTGTGACCAACCGACACTGACCGTTCAAAACAAAAACAGAAGACAGACGACTGCGCGAATTTACACTATTCAGGTACTAAAGCGCGATGCTACAACTCTCAAATACTATAATACGCCCGAAATTTATGAATTAAACAATGCAAGTACCCAAAAACACGCAGAGAAATTAAGAATTAAACTATGGAAAAAATAAGTAAGCTAGGGGTATACGACTTGCTGCTGCAGCTGCTTATCCAAGGGCATGATACATTATCCGGGTTAAAATGGACCATTTACCAATTGCGGAAAGGGTCGATATCCTGTGGATGTATGCCTATTGTGATCAAAATGCCCAACTGGCGTGTGCTATGTATGCTGTTCTGCTCGGTATCCTGGACGACATCAGCCAAGTGTCCGGACCGTTCGCCGGATAGTTACCTTATTTAAGGAAAGAGGAAGTGTTCAGCCACATGTGAAACGTCAACCACGACCTGCAACGAATAATGATGCCTAAGTAGGTGTCTTAGCTGCTGTCGCGGCTAATCCGCACATCAGTAGCAGACAAATTGCGCAAGAATCCGTAACCTCATAAACGTCGGTGTTGAGAATGCTACATCAACATCGATTGCAACCGTACCATATTTCTATGTACCATGAATTGCACGGCGACGACTTAGAACGTCGTGTACTGTTCTGCACTGGGTACAAGAGAAATTATGGGACGATGACAGATTATTTGCACGCGTACTATTTTGCTACGAAGCGTCATTCACCAACAGCGGCAACGTAAACCGGCATAATATATACTACTGGGCAACAGAAAATCCACGATGGCTGCGACAAGTGGAACATCAGCGACCTTGGCGGGTTAATGTATGGTGCGGCACTATGAGAGGAAGGATAATAGGCCCCCATTTTATCGATGGCAATCTAAATGGTGCAATGTATGCTGATTCCCTACGTAATGTTCTACCGATGTTACTAGAAGATGTTTCACTGCATTACATAATGGCGATGTACTTCCAACATGATGTATGTCCGGCACATAGCCAGCGTGCGGTTGATGCGGTATTGAATACCATATTTCATGACAGGTGGATTGGTCGTCGAAGCACCATACCATGGCCCGCACGTTCACCGGATCTGACGTTCCCGGGTTTCTTTCTGTGGAGAAAGTTGAAGGACATTTGCTATCGTGATCCACCGACAATGCCTGACAACATGCGTCAGCGCATTGTCAACGCATGTGGAAACATCACGGAAGGCGAACTACTCGCTGTTGAGAGGAATATCGTTACACGTATTGCCAAATGCACTGAGGTTGACGGACATCATTTTGAGCATTTATTGCATTAATGTGGTATTTACAGGTAATCACGCTGTAACAGCAAGCGTTCTCAGAAATGATAAGTTTACAAAGGTACATGTGTCACACAGGAACAATCGAACACGTATTGCCAAATGCATTGAGGTTGACGGACATCATTTTGAGCATTTATTGCATTAATGTGGTATTTACAGGTAATCACGCTGTAACAGTAAGCGTTCTCAGAAATGATAAGTTTACAAAGGTACATGTGTCACACAGGAACAATCGAAATAAAATGTTCAAACCTACCTACGTTTTTTATTTTAATTCAAAAAACCTACTTGTTATCAACTGTTCGTCTAAAATTGTGAGCCATATGTTTGTAACTATTACAGCGCCATCTACCACAAAGCGAAAAAAGTGGTCCAACTAAAACATTCATATATCTTTACGTACTACACGAATACGTAATAAAAAATGGGGCTTTCTATTTAAAAAAACGCAGTTGATATCCGTTTGACCTATGGCAGTGCCATCTAGTGGGCCAACCATAGCGCCATACGGTTTCCCCCTTCAAGGTAGACAAGTTTCGTTCTTCATAGTTTTTTCGTTTGACGCGTATTTCGTGAGATAGTTGGCCCGGTCACGATCAATGGCCCACCCTGTATATAACAACAACACATTCACATCATTTTTTATTGTATGTTACGACACTTAGTGTCTTTGAAGACTGTGGTTTCTTCACATCAGACTCTGTTCTCAAAGGTCAATTACAGTTCTATAATGCTGATCAATTGTACAAATGAGAGATACATCCAGTGACAATTTTGCTAATCATTGTTCGTGTGTTGGATGGCATTCTAACATGGATCGTTACCTTTCACCACCAAAGCCTCGTTACCTTTCACCACCAAAGCCTACCTTCAACTTTGAAAGTTCCTGAGCCACGGCTTCAGTCTAGTACTTGTATAATTTCAGATATCACAGGAGCTCTGGCGCTTAATCGTGTGACATCCGCTCTCTGAATTGCTTAGCTCGGTGGTTTTTTCCCGAATGGGGTATTTCCTGTGCAGCGGATTGTGGAGCTTAGTAACACTTCATAACAAATTAAAAGTCTGTGCTGCACAGGGATAGTGTTAATACCTGGAGGTTCCTCCTCACTTAGCCGTGTCATACACTTTGAAAAATCAAAGGTATATTTATTTTCTATGGAACGTACTGCAGCAGATTTACACAACGTTGGAGCTATTAAAAATTAAATTTCCACTCTATGCAACATTTTTGTCTCGTTACAGTCCTCAAACAAGGTGATTATCATTTACTGTAGACTCTTATTTACACACTTTAATTAGATGACGTCTTTTGTTCACTTAGGATCATCTTCAGCTATAAGCAACTGCGACAGCAGCCCATCTTGCCTATTCATAAACTTATATCAGAGTGCTCCTGCCCCTGACAGGTAGGCAACCCTGCAAATCAGGTTCATTTGACAGGCTGATACTGTTCAGGCACAAGATGTATGTCATGTGGGGCAGTCTGTAACGCCCATACCTTGGCTGCTGTTGGAGTTAGGAGGTTATAAACCCTACACTGAGGAGGTTATGAAGCCTATTATGTCGATACTCGTGAGGCCTTCGGTTTCTGTGCCAAATTTGTCTGAAATCGATTCAGGTGTTAAGGGAGAGATCCCAGATATACACACATAACACAGATACATATTTTACAGTTTGAAGCAAGCGTGCTACTCAGCAACATTATACTCGTACTAGTTTCAACATATCATTATGCACCCAACCGTTTGTAAATTACTATTTGTTACTCTGACCGGTGTTTTGACAACTACTAAGAGTGTCTTCATCAGAATGAAGACTTGGGCACAGCTGCTCTAGAATCAGACTATTGCTCTTTTGAAATGCAATTTTACGGTTTACCAAAATTTCATTCTGATGAAGACATCCTTAGTAGTTGCCGAAACCTACGTCAATGTCGAAACAGCAATTTACAAGCGAAGACCTATGTTGAGATACAGATTTATCATTTGACAGTACCAACTGTTGTTGGCTAATAGATCAGATCAACGAAACTGTTATTTCCTCAGACACATGTCTGACTGACATGAAAATTTGAAATAAATACTTCATCTTTTCATGGTATGTTACAATCCATGGAAAAAACTTTTTTATAAGTCAAATGAAAGTACACATGAAACTTTATTATACATCCCTTTTTTCTGGATGTGAACATTTAATTTTCTATTTTTTACTATTCTGACTCTGCTTTATGTAAATATTGGAGTAAATTAAGGCTTTGTCATTCTCGACTTACTGTTATTATTATTATTATTATTATTGCTATTATTGAAGCAATACTTAGCTTCATTTGCCTGGTGGTAACCTGTATTTCCCTTCTGGTGCATCCAGATTAATCTCCCCAAAATTGATGAGCTCATCCCAATAACTTGTGTTTACAATTTTGCACTATCTGTGTTGTTCAAAGTTTCTTATGATTTGCATATTGAGGTATTTCTTCAACTTCAAACTCACTCGCCTTACAGTTTAGTGTGTAGCTGCGATTTATTATTGTATGAAGTAATTTTTCTACTCAGTGTGCACTTAACATTTTTGTCCTAATTTCCCGATAGTATTCCAAAACACGTGAGATTGTAGTTTGTTGTGACTGTTGCTGAAAACTTTTTATTGTATGAAGTAATATTTGTACCCTGTGTACACTTAATATTTTTGTCCTAATTTACCGATGGTACACCAAAACTTCATGGGATTATAGATTGTTGTGACTCTTACTCATAGTTAGATGTTTTACCTTGCATTGAGAATTGATTGTATAGTAACAACTGTACCTTACTACTATTTTACATTTTTACTGTAAAATGTTCCTGTGATAATTTCAATATTTTGCTGAAATCATTTTCTGTAAGAGATTTTGAACAATTCTTCTTCGAGAATAATTTTTTTGCCCTTGCTCTATGACTCTTTGTAAACTGAATGCTCATTGTGAAACTTACAATTTGATGTTTCGCACACATGTTATATTAAAGTGCTTCCTTTTTGAAGTGATTATTGCATAAATGTTTTAAGATTTCCTTTTAATTGTATAAGACACTCGTGGTTCAATATTGTATCACACAAACAACCTCAACCACAAGTACATCGTTGGATTTAATTCCAATATTGTTATTTTGACGCATTTATAATTATATCATACATCACAAGTAACCTAATGGTGGGTGGAGGAGGGCACTTCCTATGCCACTAACTCAGCTTCCCTACACTGTTCCACTCACGAATGGCGAATGGGTAGAATGATTGTTGGTAAGGCTTTGTATTGGCTCTAATTTCTCGAATTGTCGAAGTTATTACGCAAGATATATGTCGGAGGAAATAATATGTTGTCCGCTCTTCCTGGGAAGTGCTCTCTCCAAAATTTCAGTAGTAAATCTCACGTGATGCACAACACCTCTCTTGTAACGTCTGCCGTTGGAGTTTCTTGAGCATCGAGGTAATGCACTCGCTCCGACTAGAAGATCCCTTGACGAAACGTTCCACTTTTCCTTGTGTCTACTCTGTATCTTCAATCAGTCCTAGCTGGTAAAGATCCTATATTGATGAACAATACTCAAAAATCGGTCGAAGAAGCGTCTTATACGCCGTTTACGTCGTAGATGAGTCACATTTCCTTAAGATTTCTCCTATGCATCTCAGACTGCCATCTGTTTATTCTATTATATGCTTTACAAGGTCATTCCAGTTAAGGTCCTTCTGAACAACCTCCATTATGCAGTAGATTCCGTTTCCAGCAGTTCATCATGAACACTATAGTTCCACAGTAGTGGAGTTTCTTCCTATGTATGTGAACATCTTACATTTATTTACGTACAGGGTTAACTGCCAGTACCTGCACTATTCATCAGTCCTCTGCCGGTCGCCGGCCAGGGTGGCCGAGCGGTTCTAGGCGCTACAGTCTGGGAACCGCGCCACTGCTACAGTCGCAGTTTCGAATCCTGCCTCGGGCATGGATGTGTGTGATGTCATAAGGTTAGTTAGGTTTAAGTAGTTCTAAGTTCTAGGGGACTGATGACCTCAGAAGTTAAGTCCCATAGTGCTCAGAGCCATTTGAACCATTTGAACCTCTGCCGGTCATTCTGCAAATCGAAACTGTCTTCTTTGCGGTGCTACTTTATTACAGTGAAAGGGTACAGTACTACCCGACGTAGAAAAGATATACAACAACATACTCCGTTTTTCTTGTCAGAGCAGCGTTTTTTGTATAATAACACCATTTTATTTAATACACCGAAGCCGGATAACAATGTAGGAAAGAAGGGCAATTTGGATGTTTAATTATTCAGATTTGCACTTCTTTAAAATAGATCTCTGAATCCAGTTTGGTAATGTTTGTGAATTGAATGAGTGGCTGCTAGTCTGCTGACCACAGATAGTGAAGATAGATTCTATAATCATCTTTGAGGCGGTTCTCTGCTCACCTTTGGCCGAACCAAAGAGAGCAAGTATACCAGAGCACTAGAGGGCCTGGAATGTGGCTGACCAATACGGTGGCAAGATTTTCCCAACTTTTATGGAAGGGCGGGAGGACCAGTTGAACGGTCATGTTTCAGCGCTGGTTCCTGAGGTGCGTAGAGGTGCTTTATGTGTGCTCCAGAAAAACAAATTTAAATGTAAATGGTATGCATGTGGAATATTTAAAAGTAGAGAAAATAATAATTTTTCTTTTCAGAAACTTTAGGTGGGAGGCTCCTGTAAATTGTTCGGAAAAGGATAGGAAGCTAAAAATTCATGGGGAACATAAGATTCTTCGGATGAGACAAAGAAACCACGTGTTGCAATAATAAGACGAAGTACTAGCGTGTGGTAGTGTTAAGATGAAATACTTGTGTATGTAAATCTAAGTTGAAAATAATTAAGATTTCCGTGTGCAGAGCTCGAATTAGAGACAAGCACTTCCACGTGGGGAGTACAGCGCGAGTCTGAACCTGACTATGAGACAATGAAAAATATTAGAAGTGCTTGTTCTAGCATTCAGTTGATGATCCGTGTGTGAGATAAATAAGTTATCAAAACTTCCATTATGAGATACATTCGTGTGACGCCAGCTTGATATTCAAATACTGTGAGAGTGAATTAAAGTGAGTGAATCATCTACCCGGAACACCACGTAGGTTGCATTGCACAGGGAGATGTGCATTAATCCTTCAGAGTTTGTGGTAGGAAAATTATTACGTGGATCAGTGACGTGTGAGTCTGGGATGACTATTGTTTGATGCGGGAAAGCGGAACGAGTAGATACCCAAACAATTTGTTTTTGATATGAGTTTTATACTGCCAGGGTGATTTATTTTGTGTATTTAATCTGTGTGATGAGCATGAGATAGTAGCGAATTAGTTTCAAATACGGTGGGTAAAGCATGATTTTTCCTAGTACAGCACGTAAGTCAGTAATTTCGTTATGTTGCTAATGAATGAGGTTAAGGAAGTGCGGAAGAGAATGAAGTAGCGAAAGATTCCTTACCAATCCAGAAAGTGCACAGTAGCAGTAAACAGAAACATTACAAGACCATAGAATAGTAAAATGCTTATATTATGTCATGCCCATTGGGTGGAGAATCCCTTAGTTAACTATTATGCTTAAGTGTAATGCAAGAGATTTTGCAACATTAGCGTGAAAGAATTTATTCTAATAAAAGAGGAAATATATGAAACAAATAGTAGCCATTTTGTTGAGGTATTCTACCGTAACCTTCATTTTGTTTCTGCGATGTCCAAGCTTTGATTAAAATATATACCACAGAAAGGAAATGTGGTCTTGCCTGCGTGGAATGAGTCCATCAGAAATATGCACAACCTATTAGTCACATGCGATATCAATTCAATTGCGTTAAGAAGTAAGGACGAGATTAATTTTAGTTTAACTGATAGGCACTAGGGCACATATTTCAAGCATACTTGCAGCGGGTATGACAAATTTTGAAAACATTTCTTATGTACGAATAATAATTGCACTCACTTGGCAGGCCACTGATCTAGTAGGCCTAACTACTAGATGCCACAGAATTGGGTAGGAACTTCCCAACAGAAATCCGCATCATTTACAAACAGTCTTAAAGAGTACCTGGCGCTTTCTACCAGATCTTTTATATACGTTGCAATTAGTATCGTAGTATCGGTCAAACCGCAATTCCAGAAATTACCTTTACATCTTTCTATTTTATTCCGTTAAGAGCGACGCGCTGAGATCATGCTACAAAGAAGTTTTGAATCCAGTAGAAAATCTGGTCCGATACTTGCTAAGCTCGTATTTCTTTCAGTAAACGGTAGTACGGAATGCCTTTCTGAAGTCGAGAAACATAGCGTCAACCTCGGGGCCGTTGTCTACTGCACTATTGACTTCACTTAAGTTCAGAGAGTTGAGTTTCCATCTCGATTTTTCTCCCAGAATGGTCATAATTCTTGAGCATAAAAATGTTCCATTATTCTGCAACTTATTCACGTCAGCGATATAGATTTATAATTGTGTGGATCTCTCCTAAGGTCCTTCTTGAAAACGGGGAAAACCTTTTTTTCAGTCTCTAGGCACCCTTCGTTGCTCCTGCGACATACAATTAATTTCTGCTATAAGGGGATAAAGATCTTTCACATAATCTTCGTGGATCTTAAAGGTATCTTATTTGGTCCTGATACCTTTCCAGTACTAAGCAACTGCTGTTGCTTTTGTGTTGTGTGATCTGTTATCTCAGTATCTGGCACTCCGATGTTCGTAGAGTGATCAAAACAGGAGACTGTGGTACGATCATCTAAATCTACATCTTCATTTATACTCCGCAAGCCACCCAACGGCGTTTGGCGGAGGGCACTTTACGTGCTACTGTTATTACCTCCCTTCCAGTCGCGTATGGTTCGCGGGAAGAACGACTGCCGGAAAGCCTCCGTGCGCGCTCGAATCTCTCTAATTTTACATTCGTGATCTCCTCGGAAGGTATAAGTAAGGGGAAGCAATATATTCGATACCTCATCCAGAAACGCACCCTCTCGAAACCTGGACAGCAAGCTACACTGCGATGCTGAGCGCCTCTCTTGCAGAGTCTGCCACTTGAGTTTGCTAAACATCTCCGTAACGCTTACCAAATAACCCTGTGACGAAAACGCGCCGCTCTTCCCTGGATCTTCACCCTCTCCTCTGTCAACCCGACCTGGTACGGATCCCACATTGATGAGCAATACTCAAGTATAGGTCGAACGAGTGTTTTGTAAGCCACTTCCTTTGTTGATGGACTACATTTTCCAAGGACTCTCCCAATCAATCTCAACCTGGTACCCGCCTTACCAACAATTAATTTTATATGATCATTCTACTTCAAATCGTTCAGTACGCATGCTCCCAGATATTTTAAAGAAGTAACTGCTACCAATGTTTGTTCTGCTATCATATAATCATACAATAAACGATCCTTCTTTCTATGTATTCGCAATACATTTGTCTAAGTTAAGTGTCAGTTGTCACTCCCTGCACGAAGTGCCTAACCGCTGCAGATCTTCCTGCATTTCGCTGCAATTTTCTAATGCTGCAAATTCTCTGTATACTACAGCATCATTCGCGAAAAGCCGCATGGAACTTCCGACACTAGTTCATTTATATATATTGTGAAAAGCAATGGTCCCATAACACTCCCCTGTGGCACGCCAGAGGTTACTTTAACGTCTGTAGGCGTCTGTCCATTGAGAACAACATGTTGTGTTCTGTTTGACAAAACTCTTCAATCCAGCCACACAACTGGTCGGATATTCCGTGTGCTCTTACTTTGTTTGTCAGGCGACAGTGCGGAACTGTATCGAACGCCTTCCGGAAATCAAGGAGAATGGCATCTAACTGGGAGCCTGGATCTAATATTTTCGGGGTCTCATGAACAAATAAAGCGAGTTGGGTCTCACACGATCGCAGTTTCCATATTCCATGTCGATTCCTAAAGAGTAGGTTCTAGGTTTCCAGAAATGATATGTTGCGCGAGCAAAAAACATGTTCTAAAATTCTACAATAGATTGATGTCAGAGATATAGGCCTATAATTTCGCGCATCTGCTCCACGACCCTTCTTGAAAACTGTAACTACCTGTGCTCTTTTCCAATCATTTGGAACCTTCCGTTCCTCTAGAGACTTGCGGTACACGGCTGTTAGAAAGGTGGGCAAGTTCTTTCGCGTACCCTGTGTAGAATCGAATTGGTATCCCGTCAGGTCCAGTGGACTTTCCTCTGTTGAGTGATGTCAGTTGTTTTCTATTCCTTGGGCACTTATTTCGATGTCGGCCATTTTTTCGTTCGTGCGAGGACTTAGCGAAGGAACTGCATTGCGGTCTTCCTCTGTGAAACAGCTTTGGAAAAAGGTGTTTAGTATTTCAGTTTTACGCGTGTCATCCTCTGTTTCAATGCCATTATCATCCCAGAGTGTCTGAATATGCTGTTGCGATCCACTTACTGATTTAACGTAAGACCAGAACTTTCTAGGATTCTCTGTCAAATCGGTACATAGTATTTTACTTTCGAATTCACTGAACGATTCACGCCTCCTCCTTACGCTAACTTTGATATCGTTTAGCTTCTGTTTATTCTAGAGGTTTTGGCTGCGTTTAAATCTGCAGTGAAGCTCTCTTTGCTTTCGCAGTAGTTTCCTAACTTTGTTGTTGAACCACGGTGGGTTTTTCCCGTCCCTCACAGTTTTACTCGGCACGTACCTGTCTGAAACGCATTTTACGATTGTCTTGATTTTTTTCCATAAACACTCAGAATTGTCAGTGTCGGAACAGAAGTTTTCGTTTTGATTTGTTAGGTAGTCTGTAGTCTGCCTCCTATTACTCTTGCTAAACAGATAAACCTTCTTCCCTTTTTTATATTCCTATTTAATTCCATATTCAGGGCTGTTGCAACGGCCTTATGATCACAGATTCCCTGTTCTGCGCTTATAGAGTCGAAAAGTTCGGGTCTGTTTGATATCAGTAGGTCTAAGATGTTATCTTCACGAGTCGGTTCTCTGTTTAATTGGTCGAGGAAATTTTCTGATAGTGCACTCAGTATAATGTCACTCGATGCTCTGTCTCTACTACCCGTCCTAAACATCTGAGTGTCCCAGTCTATACCTGGTAAATTGAAATCTTCACCTAAGACTACAACATGCTGAGGAAATTTATGTGAAATGAATTCCATATTTTCTCTCAGTTGTTCTGCCACTAATGCTGCTGAGTCAGGAGGTCGGTAAAAGGAGCCAATTATTAACCTATCTCGATTGTGAGTATAACCTACACCCATAATAATTCACAGGAACTATCCACTTCTATTTCACTACAGGATAAACTACTACAAACAGCGACAACCACGCCACTACCGGTTGCATGGAATGTATCCTTTGTAAACACCGTCTGTGCCTTTGTAAAAATTTCGGCAGAATTTATCTCTGGCTTCAGCACCGGCCTGAGTGGGCGAGCGGTTCTGGGCGCTACAGTCTAGAACCGCGCGACCGGTACGGTTGCAGGTTCGAATCCTGCCTCGGGCATGGATGTGTGTGATGTCCTTAAGTTGGTTAGGTTTAAACAGTTCTAAGTTCTTGGGGACTGATGACCTGAGAAGTTAAGTCCCATAGTGCTCAGAGCCATTTGAACCACTTTTTGGCTTCAACCAGCTTTCCATACCTATAACGATTTCACCTTCGGTGCTTTCTATCAGCACTTGTAGTTCCGGTACTTTACCAGCGCAGCTTTGACAGTTTACAATTACAATACCGATTGCTGTTTGGTCCCCGCATGTCCTGACTTTGCCCCGCACCATTTGAGGCTGTTGACCTTTCTGTACTTGCCCGAGGCCATCCCACCTAAAAAATCGTCCAGTCCACGCCACACAACCCCTGCCACCCGTGTAGCCGCCTGCTGTGTGTAGTGTACTCCTGACCTATCCAGCGGAACCCGAAACCCCACCACCCTATGGCGCAAGTCGAGGAATTTGCAGCCCACACAGTCGCAGAACCGTCTCAGCCCTTGATTCAGACCCTACACTCGGCTCTGTACCAAAGTTCCGCAGTCAGTCCTGTCGATGGTGAGCTCTGCTTTCATCCCGCTAGCGAGGCTGGCAGTCTTCACCTAATCAGATAGCCGCCGGAAGCCAGAGAGTATTTCCTCCGATCCATAGCGACACACATCATTGGTGCGGATATGAGCGACCACCTGCAGGTGGGTGCAGGTGTCCGGAGGACAGAATTCAATATTTTGCCCTTCCGTCTGTTATCGTCCGTTTGGATTCCGGTATGGCCACTGAGTGAATTAATGATTTTGAACAGCATACTGATTCTATATAATACCTAAACATGGTTTTCGCTCAGGCCAGTTGATAAAGTTTTAATTTGAAATGTTTTCCCTAATTGCTCTCCTTACGCTCATTCTCGCTTCGTTAAGCTTTTATTTGTCAGCTAGGTTTGGACTTCTCTTGAATACGAGTTGAAACTATTTTCGTTTAAGTAGATATTTTCTAACACTTCTATTAAATCATGGTGGGTCTTTCCGATCGCTTAAGTCCTTGCTCGGAACATACTTGTCTAAGGGATACTGAACGATGTTTTTGAATTTTTTCATTTGTGCTACACATTCTCACCCTCACCACTGGTGCTGACTACTCAGATACACCGAAATTTGTATCCTGGCTCTCTTGCTAAGCAAAAATATCGTCCTACCTTACTCCACATACCTTTCAAAACCCGTAGTCAAAGATGCTATCACAGTCTTACAATTACTTATACCATTCTTTACGTTAATCCATTCGATAAGTTCCGATCTGTTTGTTGCTAGGACGTCTGCAACGTTACCTTCTCTATCCGGTCAAAGTAATTTTCAGACAAGACATTCAGAATAACGTCATTGGAATCCCTGTCGCTGTCACCAGTTCTGACAGCATGACAATCCGAGTTATGCCTGACAAGTTGAAGTCACCCACCGTTGGAACAGCAACATCGGGAAAATTACTGACGCTATTCTGTAAGTTATCTCTGAAGCGCTCTACCACTGCAGCTCGTGACCCTGGAGGTCTATAGCAGCATCTGACTACCATTTTTGTCTGCTTAACTTCACACAGGTTAATTCACATACGAGATCCGTGATAACGTCGCTACGTGTTATCGAGTTCTGACTCCAATAAATATGTCGCTACCACTGGCAACTGACTTATCCTTATATAAATATTTCAGTCTGAACTTAGGAGTGTGTTTCTGTTAGCCTCCAGTTCCAACAAATTTCCTGTCCATAACAGCATCCAGGTATAGACTTCAATAATCGATACTAATTCTGAGAGCTTTTCTTTGCTGCCACTGCAGTTTACTGACATTATATGCACCTTTTCCAGTTCCGACCTGTGAGGACGAGCATTCCCGAAGTATCTTCGATTTTAGCAGGCAGTTCATCTCTGATTGAAGGTGGGATACCCCCAAACTAAGAAATCCCATTGTGCACCCACACGTGCTCCACTATGCCATTAAAGCCTCCTGGGTGTAATATACGCCAGCCTTATTAGGAGGAACTCTACAGTTCTCCTCCAAATAGTGCCGATCGAGAAATTCGCTTCCGAAACCGTGGCAAAGTCGTCTGAGCCCCTGGTTTATATCATCCACTTTGCCCCAAACTTAAAGTAAAACTTACGATGAGAAATCATTTTTTTATGAAACTGCGGCTGGTGAAAGATAATTTCTTATAAACGATGCGATAAAATCACAAAAACCGTCCCTGAAACAATATCACTTTTCTCCCCGGCTCTGCTCGATACATGTCAGCACAAGTCGGTAGTCTTCGTCACTATGACATCATGTCTTCAACAGCAGCAAGCCACAACATTAAAAAAAGTTGCCTTGTAGCTGCTCGGTGAACATGTGTTCAGCACATAGGTGTCTGCAAAAGGGGGGGGGGGGTGCCAGAGGGAGCACTCGCACCCTCCCGCAAACACCCTTTTTATTCACGAAAGAATTATCTCACTTTCTAGCAATGGTTATCAGCACCTCTTCTGAACTGCAGGTTCAGGACTGCTAGCCCGAAGGGAAATCTGTAACTTAAGCAATCACTATATTCCATTTTTTTTCCTTAACGCTCTGTGAGATGAGGAAATTAGAGACATTAGAGCCTGTACAAAAGTTTACCTAAAATCACCGATCCCATGTACCATTCGCAAAAGGAATGGGGAAGAGGGGATTAGCACTACAAGTACCCTCAGTCACACACCGTCAGGTCGCTTGCGGATTGTTGCTTTACATATAGATCTTAATGGGTGTCCGCAGGAAGGTGGAAGGATGCTCAAGAGGTAGCACTTGTCCCCTACTGAGAATATGGAGTTCAGAGTTCTTGTTCACTACAGAATCCTCATTTACTTCTGAAAATAGTTATCGTGATTCCGTATGATCTCTCGTTTAGCCAAATGTAGCATTATATGATTGATCGCAGTGAGATAATGCTGTGGCAACTACCATTGTGTCTTTGGAAAATATAACACTGCACACTCGGTTATGGAGCATTGGCTTCATTCGTATGTAAGTCGCTGGGTTTTCCATAACAGTGAGAACGCTGCTCTTTCGTCGATCGAAAGAAGACCGAAGAAAGCCGCTCTTGTGTGACCTCCCGACTTCGTTTATTGCTTTCTTGGAAGTATTGTTGACAATTTGGCTACGTGGCGTTTCGCTGCTTTTGTAGAATCAAATTCTCTATCACAGTCTTCTTAACGTAATCAATATTAGCTAAACGCAGCACTTTCAGGAGTACTGCTTTTTTGCACAGAATGCAACGTGCTGTCCCAGTGTGCTCTCGCTGTGAGTTGAAATATGTTCTCCGTGATATCGCTTTCGAGGAAGATTAGTCAAATAAGCTTTTTTAAAAAAAAAAATCGTATTGACCAACTAGGATCACGTTAACAACTTCAGTTCCTCCTCTTCTTTTGTTGTTGTTTCATATTTTTCCAGTATTCCCTCATTTTCTCCTCATGAAGTATCTTCCTTTCCTCTGTCCATGTTGTCCCCGATTTTTTATTTCTTCTGCTTTGAAAGCCTTCCAAATTTAGTGTTTCATTTTTGAAACAGTTTCTTTCTGCTATTTCTGATTCTTTGATGTTGTTTCTTTAAAGATCTTTCCTTACTTCTGTAATCCATGGATTTCTTCTTCCAGAAATATAGGTGTATTTGTTTTGTTAGTCTACTTCCATCCTATCGGTAGAGGTGTCCGAAAAACGTTAATCTTCGTTGTTGCCATTACTTCAGATATTTTCTCTATATTTTGTAGATCTCTCATTATTTTTTATTTTCCAACCATCTGCAGATTTTGTTGCGCCCAATATTTTCCTAATAATCCTTCTTTTCTGAATCTCTAGTTTATCCATCTTATAGTTCATCTTTAGTCATTCAGATCCATATAAACGTTCTGGTCGTACCACTGTCTTCTAGTATTTTAGTTTTGTTCTTATAGATATACATTTCTTGTTTCCTCTTTCCATTTGGTTAATTCTTAAATCCAAGGCAGATTTTTCTAGTGCATTCTGTTGCATAGTTTCTCCAAGATACTTAAATTTATTTACTCACTCTATTTTACCTATTTGCATTTCTATGAATTTTGTGGCACTTTTTATATTTGTCACGAATTCTGTTTTTTTCAGCTGAAGTTTTGAGACCAGTTCTGTTTGATATTTTTTTCAGAAAGTTTATCCGAATAACTGCTTCCGTCAGGTTTTCTGAAAGTATTGCAAAATCATCCGCAAAAGCCTTGCACTTTATCTTAATTCCATTTGTTTTCGTTCTCAGAGTTATTGGTTCAATTTTGTGGTTTTTTACCTCCGAACTGCAGATCCTTACAATTTTGTCTAGAACACAACTAAACAGTAAAGGCGATAAACCATCACCTTGTCTGCCCGCATCTCGTGGTCGTGCGGTAGCGTTCTCGCTTCCCACGCCCGGGTTCCCGGGTTCGATTCCCGGCGGGGTCAGGGATTTTCTCTGCCTCGTGATGGCTGGGTGTTGTGTGCTGTCCTTAGGTTAGTTAGGTTTAAGTAGTTCTCAGTTCTAGGGGACTAATGACCACAGCAGTTGAGTCCCATAGTGCTCAGAGCCATTTGAACCATCACCTTGTTTAACACCAGTTTTTTATATCAAATGGCTGCGATACTTCTGCCATAAATTTGACTTTAGATATTGTAATTGTTACTGTTTCACGAATTATATTTGCTAATTTTGACTTAACACCAAATTCTCTGATGACCTTACCTATTGTTTCTCTGTCTATACACTCAAATGCTTTCGCGAAATCAATACATGACACTATGATTGGTTTGCTGGTTAACATTCTATGACGAATTATGGACTTTAAGTTCAAAATTTGTTCTGCGCAGAGTCCTCCCTTTCCAAAACCACCCTGATATTCTCCCAGTTGCTTTACGACTTTATTTTTATTTATAATGTACAGTATTCTCATTTATTTCCTTGATCAGACATTTCACATTCAGTATCAATAAACATTTCTTCAGTTGGAATAAAAATATTTGTTCTAAATAATTTGGTGCTTTATTTCCTAGCTCACTGATAATTTTATTTGACAGATGTAAAATAATTATAATCGTAAACGGAATTACTGTAAATTTAAATCGTCAAGTTCAGGTATGTGTCAAATACATAATCATTTTGATAAAACAAAAAGGTTTCCTTTAAAGTAAACATTACTCATAATTACCTTTAAAGTACTTACCTTTTAATGCTAAAGTAATCTGTTTATAACAAAAACGATTATTAAGAGGATAACCATCAGTTCCCAGGAACATTATAAATTTTGTATGTCACCTACAAAATTTAGATCCTGTGGCATGACACGTCTCCAAAGTGTTATGGAATTTCCCTGTGGAAAATTTCTGCGGGCATCTACGGTATAGAATTAAGTAACGAAACACTTAGCTATGAATTGCGATGAAGGTATTCTTAGACCCTCGGGGTCACTTACAGTTAAGACTTCTGCGGAAAAAAACTGAGTTAGATGTTCAGTACGTGCTTTATATATCTTTTTGCTTTCTACTAATGGAATATTATAACTAATATGATCTAAGTTTACATTTATTACGACAAGAAAGCAATACATTTCCAAACGAATGCAACTACACATTTATTATGTCAGTTACCGCCACGTTCACTATTACGTTTTGATTTAATACATGTGTATTAAATCGGGTGATGCTGAGGGGATTAGATTAGGAAATGAGACACTTAAAGTAGTAAAGGAGTTTTGCTATTTAGGGATTAAAATAACTGATGATGGTCGAAGTAGAGAGGATATAAAATGTAGACTGGCAATGGCAAGGAAATCGTTTCTGAAGAAAAGGAATTTGTTAACATCGAGTATAGATTTAAGTGTCAGGAAGTCGTTTCTGAAAGTATTTGTATGGAGTGTAGCCATGTATGGAAGTGAAACATGGACGATAACCAGTTTGGACAAGAAGAGAATAGAAGCTTTCGAAATGTGGTGCTACAGAAGAATGCTGAAGATAAGGTGGGTAGATCACGTAACTAATGAGGAGGTATTGAATAGGATTGGGGAGAAGAGAAGTTTGCGGCACAACTTGACTAGAAGAAGGGATCGGTTGGTAGGACATGTTTTGAGGCATCAAGGGATCACAAATTTAGCATTGGAGGGCAGCGTGGAGGGTAAAAATCGTAGAGGGAGACCAAGAGATGAATACACTAAGCAGATTCAGAAGGATGTAGGTTGCAGTAGGTACTGGGAGATGAAGAAGCTTGCACAGGATAGAGTAGCATGGAGAGCTGCATCAAACCAGTCTCAGGACTGAAGACCACAACAACAACAACAACAACATGTGTACTATTTTAAATCAACGGCTCCGACTTGTTTCAGTAACTTGAAAAAAAAAAAAAATCCATGGGAGGTACCTGAACGCCGTTCCCGCGCACTCTGGGTGCACTTAGGACCTGGTTAAGAGGGCAGACAGATTTTTGGAAATAATAATGGACTCAACAGTATGGATGTTGTCACATTAATACACAGTCAAACAAATTTATAACAGAACAGAAAAAACGTTTCAGTTAGTACTAATACGAGTAAATGAAAACAGAGCTAGCCTTTAGACAACTTAATTGTATCATTCAACACATCTTTGTACTTTGTTTTTTGACATCAAACCCTCAACTGGTGGGAAGAGGGATCTCTTTGAAAAATTTTTTTGTAGACGTCAGGATTCTCTTATGAGTGCGTTTGTGTTGTGAGAGCTTCACCAACTGTTGGTTGGCATTAGAGAATAAACACAGCAGATAAAAGTCATCAGAGACTCCTGTTAGTGGTCTACAACATAAATACTGAGAATAAATGGTGAGCTAAAATACGTGATCTTTTTTAGTAAAATTTACATTGAACAAAATTACATTTCGCAGCACAAGTGAACTACGAGACCAGTGACCTGCAGTCTTAAAATTCGTCCTATTATATACTGATGGGATCCACAGAGCGGATTTATGATATGCAGGTATAGATACTATAGCGACGTAATGTGAAGCAGTGGTTAGCACATTGGAACCGCATTCTGATGGATGATATTTCAAAGCTAGCCTCCGGCCATCTCGATTAGCTTTTTCCGCGATTTCCATAATTTCCTCCAGGCAAATGCTGGGATGTCTCATTTGAAAAGGCGCAACCGATTCCCTACTACACACATCAAAAAAAGTGTTGCATCACCTCGGTACCCAGAGTTCCGGAACCTGTACGGAAAACTGTAATAGAGATCAACATAAACTGTTGTGACGTAACAAGACTGTTACGCCACACTGAAGTAGCCGAAATAAAGGCACGCGTACACACACGCCGACTGGCGTCAAGTCTGGAACAAGATACGTTATGACTGATATCAAGAAAATACGTAGCTTTGGAATATACTTAACTTTATTTACTCCTTGTGATACATCTCTCTTGACTATACAAATGCGACTCGTAAGATACATGCACTGTTACAATTGGCGCCTTGCTAGGTCGTAGCCATGGACTTAGCAGAAGGCTATTCTAACTGTCTCTCGGCAAATGAGAGGAAGGCTTTGTCCGTATTGTCGCTAGCAATGTCGTCCGTACAACTGGGGCGAGTGCTCTATCGTATATCGAGACCTGCCTTGTGGTGGCACTAGGTCTGCGATCACACAGTGGCGACACGCGGGTCCGACATGTACTAAATGGACCGCGGCCGATTTAAGCTACCACCTAGCAAGTGTGGTGTCTGGCGGTGACACCACATAAACACCATTTCCGCCCCTTTTATTTCTCATGAAAAGCATACATTGCATGTTGTACTTCCATACAACGAAACCTTCAGAGGTGGTGGTCCAGACAGCTGTACACATCGCTACTTCTAACACCCAGAAGTACGTCCATTTGGAATGATACATGCCTGTATTCGTTGCACACTATCCACAAGTTCATCAAGGCATTGTTGGGCCAGATTGTCCCACTCCTCAATGGTGATTCGGCGTAGATCCCTGAGAGTGGTTCGGCGGGATCAGGGACTTTCTCTGCCTCGTGATGGCTGGGTGTTGTGTGCTGTCCTTAGGTTAGTTAGGTTTAAGTAGTTCTAAGTTCTAGGGGACTGATGACCATAGATGTTAAGTCCCATAGTGCTCAGAGCCATTTGAACCATTTGATAGTGGTTGGTGGGTCACGTCGTCTGTAAAAAGAACCTTTTCACTCTATCGAAATGGCTCTGAGCACTATGGGATTTAACATCTGAGGTCCCCTAGAATTTAGAACTACCTAAACCTAACTAACCTAAGGACGTCACACACATCCAAGCTCGAGGCAGGATTCGAACCTGGGACCGTAGTGGTCGCACGGTTCCAGACTGAAGCACCTAGAACCGCTCGGCCAAACGGGCCGGCTTTCAGTCTATCTCAGGCATATTCGATAGGGTCTGGAGAACATGCTGGCCACTCTAGTCGAGCGATGTCGTTATCTTGAAGGAAGTAATTCACAAGATGTGCACGGTGGGGGAGTGAATTACCTTCCACGAAAACGACTGCCTCGCCAATAAGCTGCCGATATGGTTGCACTGTCGGTCTGACGATGGCATTAACGTATCGTACTGCCGTTACGGCGCCTCCCATGATCACCAGCGGCGTACGCCGGCCCTATATAACGCCACCACAAAACATCAGGGAATCTCCACCTTGCCACAGTCGCTGGACAGTGTGTCTAAGGCGTACAGCCTGACCGGCGTGCCTCCAAACACGTCTCTGATGATCGTCTGGTTGAAAGCATATGCGACACTCATCGTTGAAGAGAACGTGATGCCAATCCTAAGTGGTTCACTCGGCATTTGTTGGGCCCATCTGTACCGCGCTACAGGGTGTCGTTGCAAAGATGGACTTTGCCATGTACATCGGGAGTGAAGTTGCGCATTATGCAGGCTACTGCGCACAGTTTGAGTCGTAACACGACTTTCTGTGGCTGCACGAAAAGCATTATCCAACGCCATGGTGTTGCTGTCAGGGTTCAAAAATGTTCAAATCTGTGTGAAATATTATGGAACTTAATTGCTAAGGTCATCAGTCCCTAAGCTTACATACTACTTAATCTAAATTATCCTAAGGACAAATTCACACACCCATGCCCGACGGAGGACTCGAACCTCCACCGGGACCAGCTGCACAGACCATGACCGCAG
The DNA here is from genome assembly GCF_023864345.2 of Schistocerca serialis cubense. Classification (NCBI taxonomy): domain Eukaryota; kingdom Metazoa; phylum Arthropoda; class Insecta; order Orthoptera; family Acrididae; genus Schistocerca; species Schistocerca serialis. Next base: position 221,321,029 of record NC_064645.1, read on the forward strand.
CGCCCTAGACCGCTCGGCTAATCCCGCGCAGCCTGCTATCAGGGTTCCTCCTAGCCATAATCCCAAGGTAGCGGTCATCCACTGCAGTAGTAGCCCTTGGGCGGCCTGAGCGAGGCATGTCAATGACAGTTTCTGTGTCTCTTTATCTCCTCCACGTCCGAACAACATCGCTTTGGTTCACTCCGAGACGCCTGGACACTTCCCTTGTTGAGAGCCCTTCCTCGCACACAGTAACAATATGGACGCGCTCGAACCGCGGTATTGACCGCCTGGAAGTGGGTGAACTACAGACAACACGAGCCGTGTACCTCCTTCCTGGTGGAATGACTGGAAGTGATCGGTTTTCGGACTCCATCCGTCTAATAGGCGCAGCTCATGCATGGTTGTTTACATCTTTGGGCGGGTTTAGTGATGACTCTGAACAGTCAAAGGGATTGCGTCTGTGATACAGAATCCATAGACTACGTCTGTTCTGGGAACCGGGCTGACGCAAAACTTTTCTTGTTGTGTGAATATCCTTGGAACTGTCTGAGCGTTTGCTCTGTGTCTAATGACGTTTGTGTCGACGGGACGTTACACCATAATCGTCGGATCTTCCTTCAGAAATTATTTTGGTGCACGCCAAGCAAATGTAAAAGCGCGCTCTATACACTACTTTATCGTGTGCAAGCCGTTTCCTCTCCGCAAAACTACAGCAAACTACTTCAATTAGATTGGATTGGTCCCTCTCGACAATTTTGCCTCCTATATTTCCCTCCTTTCCGACATTTATAGGCCATTGATGCTTCTCGATGCGTTCTGCCAAGTGATCCATTTTTTCAGTTAATTTCAGCGTACCGAAAGTATCTATAGCACAATATTTCGCACCCTCTATTCTCTTCATGTCTGAGCTGATTGTTATCCATGCTTACCTTCTCTACTAGACTACGGCGAATGTGAGAACCATCAAAAATGCTTTCTAACATTTAAATTTGCATTAGACTCAAAATGTTTGTCTTTTTAGGAAAAACTTATCTCTGCTATTGTAAAGTACGCTATCGTCAGTTATTTTGCTGACCTAATATGAAATCCGATCGTATGCTTTCCGATTTCCTGATATCATTATAGCAGCATCGCCATTTTCGTATCTCTTCTGCGTCGCTTCTGTTTCTTGATCCATCTGCTCCTGCCTATATCAGTATATCCCAAGATCTATCTCTCTACGGATCACTGAGTAACAGTCAGTTTTTTAATGATTTTGGCACTAAAATTCCATGTAAAATTGCCATACGTCAAAATAGACCATTACCTTTTAGATGTACTGCAGATTCAATGCTGGAAACTATTTAAATTATAAAAAAGTCATTCCAGGTCATCTTATTTCTGCTTTATTGCTTAACCTATTCTTAAGATGGTTTGCTTCAACTGCTCCAAACACAAAATTTCCATAACTAGTTTTATAAATTCACAATTAATTTGTAGACTTTTCTTAGTGATATGTTTATTATTTATTACTTGTAAGCCAAATTTGAGAGCTTTTATATGAATTTCTTGTATTAGTGCTTGAAGTTGAGGCAAACTGTGCAGCTTCAGCAGCAAAATGGATCATGTTTTCATTCTCAGAACACATTGGGTTTGTGACCACCTTCACACACACACACACACACACACACACACACACACACACACACACACACCACACACACAAAAGTGTATGGCTCAACAATGTAATATTAACACTTAGCTTCCCAGGTCATTTTTCGTGACACTTGGTACCAGGTGCACTCAGACACAGTCCTATGTTTAAGTAGCCAAAAAAATTTCGTTCAGCAGTTTCAGTGAAATGGTTCAGTTTTTTATGTAAATGGTTACAATCACAAAGAATATTTTCAAATAATTTTTAAAGTTTACTTTTACAAAAAACGCCTTTAAACAAAAAACTGCACAAAATGAACGTAATATTATATGATAACGTTAATGCTGCTATGAAACATCAAATACCCTGCAATTTGAATTTTACGTTTTGCTATTTTTCTACTGTTTTTTACACATTTAATAATAAAAAACAAGAACATTCCAAAAAAACAACCAAGAATGAAAATTACACTAATAATTTTCAGGATTTTCGTTTAGTTCTCACAAGGGAAGCTCCCTATCGCACCCCCCTCTGATTTAGGTATAAATTGACACAGTGGATAGGCCTTGAAAAACTGAACACAGATCAATCGAGAAATCAGGAAGAAGTTGTGTGGAACTCTGAAAAAATAAACAAAATATTCAAACTGAGTAGTCCAAGTGTAAAATACTCAACATCAAGGACTATATAATACGGAGAGCGCCGTGGTCCCGTGGTTAGAGTGAGCAACTGCGAAACGAGAGGTCCTTGGTTCTAGTCCTCCCTCGAGCAAAAATTTTACTTACTTTATTTTCGCAAAGTTACGATCTGACCGTTCATTCATTGACGTTTCTGTTCACTGTAATAAGTTTAGTGTCTGTGTTTTGCGACCGCACCACAAAACCGTGCGATTAGTAGACGAAAGGACGTGCCTCTCCAATAGGAACCGAAAACATTTGATAGCAGATTCATAGGTCAACCGATTCCTCCACAGGAAAACACGTCTGAAATATTCTATACGACACTGGTGACGGCATGTGCGTCACATTACAGGAATATGTTGTCGACCCACCTAACTTGCACACTTGGCGAATGGGTAAAAAGATTCTTCTACCTTGCCCGATTTAGGTTTTCTTGTGGATGTGATAATCACTCCCAAAAAAGTGATGAAAACATTGAGTTTGTCACGTAAACGGCAACAAATCAATGCAACAGTTTCACAGTCGCACAGTTTTCCCTGTGGTCTGTCAAAACAAACGTTTTTAAGGTTTTCAAGTTTTTTGGTGTGTAGACCGTCAAATCCTGCATGTGTCCAAGCAAATCTGAACATGTCCTAGAATTTTGGAGAGCAAAGTTGATCATGTCTAAGTGCATGAACTTTGATAATTGTCTGAAAATAAAAAATTAAAACTTCTCACTCGAGGGAGGGTTGAACCAGGGACCTTCCGTTCCGTAGCTTCTCACGGTAACCACGGGACCACTGTGCTCCTCAGTGAACAGCTACCTTAATGTGACATATCATGCACACGGACTGCTCAGTTTGTATATTTTGCTTATTTTTTTCATAGTTCCATACAACTTCTTCCTGTTTTCTCGATTGATCTGTGTTCAGTTTTTCATGGCCTATCCCTTTGCCAACTTATAACTAAATCTGAGGGGGGTGCGATGGGGAGGTTCCCTTGTCAGAGGTTTTCTTCGTAATCTCTGGTTTTCTTCTTTTTCTTTTTTTTTCTTGTAGAAAAATCAATCTACTCTTGGTTCCACTACACCCAAGCTACGGCGAATGGATACACGAAGTTCACGGCCTATGTGGCACTTGTTGACTCTGGTTTGCAAGCTCCTTCAAGAAATTAAAGCGGTTCACCTGAGTACCGTCTTTGTGGGAATTAATGATGGACAAACACATTTGCCTCTCTTAAGTCCAACATGCAGAAAAATCATGCCATTGGCCATCGTTGGAAGAGGCTTCGACGACTAGGGGCATCCGTTTCAATATAATATATTTCTAGCAGAACCTTTAGCTAAATATTCAGTCTCTACAGTTCTGTCTTCATAATTTTGATCACTTGTTCCATTCAAGAATTTCGCAGGGGGCGAAACAAATTCGTCTTTAAATTCGCACGGTTCCTATTCTGAATTACGTTCACTTTCAATTTCATTGTCACTATCTAATCCAACATCATTTCGTAAAGTGTCTTCAAAAACATTTCAAAACTGTATCCTCAAAGTTAGTGCTCGTAACATGAACAACAGATGAAGACTTTTCTACATAATCCATGTCGCAAAGTAACAGGTGCGGCCTCTGGAACCGTTAGAACTAAAGAATTAGTAATAGGTTCGAGTCACATTGAAAGTGACTATTGGCAAAGAAAATCACTGCAGCTTTGTAAATGAATAAATATATAAAGCTTTAATCTCCTAACCCATCCCAATGCATTAACAACAGAAACACAGTAAACGCCGACTATCGTGAAACCGACTTGGGGCTTTAAAAGTTAACACGCATTCATCCTTCTTCCAATTTTATGATCTGAGAACTTCCTCTAAGTCTCCTTAGAACAGTTATAGTAGAGTAAATCTATAACATTAAATCTATAGCATCTTCTGAACTAGATAAGCAACTTTCTTCCCGGAAATACCACCTAAGCTAAAGTGTCTCTTGACAGATGTCACCATAGCGATGTCTGGCGTACTTGAAGTACAAAAGAGTTCTGCAGTTACAACACCGAGGGAGGTGAATGACAACATCAGTGAGCTACAGTTCAAAGATAAAACAACTTTAATGTGGATCCCAGTAAGTACGATGTCGTTAGAAGACCTCTCGGACAACTTCTCGTTTTTGGTGCCCGAAGTTGTCTGCCTGCTGCGCCTCAAAGGTCACATCTCGACCGAGAGAATACTAATTGAACCAAAAGCTAACTATATGTAGCATCGCAAAATTATTAATTTGCATGAACTCGGGCGTCGTAATGCGATTAGCGAGACGCGCCTTAGAATGGGAATCCGATACACGGCGCTCTCCGTAGCATCATAATGCGGAGCCGCGCCCTTCGCTTGCTGTGAACTGGAATCAGCTGCGAGAATTTATTCCTGTTGTACGTTTCTGATAACAGCCGCTTGGCGTCCGTACTAGGCTTCGCTAACAGACAAGTTTACGTACAAATACGTATAACATTCAAACGAATGAACATGTGTACTATTTCAGTCATGTTACGTGCGACGCTATCAAGAGGGCTGAAAATAAAGGCAAGCTGTATTTATTTCATAGAGGATTAGCTTTGTAATTTATCGTGTAGGTGTGCCCAATGAAGCTTTCACAATTTCTCCACAGACTAATATTCTGTTCATCTCTCTAATGCTGCAGTGTCATTTATCAGGTCCTGAATGAAAATGGCCACCGGAATTAGGGATAAACGATACGTTCAGGAGAGGCACTGTCCAAATCGCAGTCGGACTATCCAGTTGTGGTTTACTGTGTATTCCCTGAATCGCTTCGGGTGAATGCCGTGGTGGTTTTCTTAGACAAATCTCGGTTAAAGATATTTCGTAACCATTACTGTAGACAATGGTCGTCTACAGGATGTTAGATTCGTTGTGAAGGAAGGAGATCTCTTTGGATGGAGATCATAGAAAAAAAATTCATGACTGACGCAATGTCATAGCAGCCGTAATCTCAATTATATTAGCAACTAAAAGTCAAAGGAAGCGTGATCTCATTTGTGTTACTAAATGAAAAAAAGAACGCCGTCTGGATCTCAATCCTATTGTCAACAATTGAGAAACTGTACCTTGTGGTGCATGAACCTAAAGATGATCTGCAGAGCAGACTGAAAATGGTGGTCTTTAATAAAAGACACTGTGATCCACAGGGTGTTTTTTCATTAATTCATACAAAATAATCCTAACATTTACCTAATGAACTATTATGCTCATATTTATTCCCCATATTCTGTATGAAATGGTCCTGATGCATACGATATGAATCAATAGTTGAACATACACTCCTGGAAATTGAAATAAGAACACCGTGAATTCATTGTCCCAGGAAGGGGAAACTTTATTGACACATTCCTGGGGTCAGATACATCACATGATCACACTGACAGAACCACAGGCACATAGACACAGGCAACAGAGCATGCACAATGTCGGCACTAGTACAGTGTATATCCACCTTTCGCAGCAATGCAGGCTGCTATTCTCCCATGGAGACGATCGTAGAGATGCTGGATGTAGTCCTGTGGAACGGCTTGCCATGCCATTTCCACCTGGCGCCTCAGTTGGACCAGCGTTCGTGCTGGACGTGCAGACCGCGTGAGACGACGCTTCATCCAGTCCCAAACATGCTCAATGGGGGACAGATCCGGAGATCTTGCTGGCCAGGGTAGTTGACTTATACCTTCTAGAGCACGTTGGGTGGCACGGGATACATGCGGACGTGCATTGTCCTGTTGGAACAGCAAGTTCCCTTGCCGGTCTAGGAATGGTAGAACGATGGGTTCGATGACGGTTTGGATGTACCGTGCACTATTCAGTGTCCCCTCGACGATCACCAGTGGTGTACGGCCAGTGTAGGAGATCGCTCCCCACACCATGATGCCGGGTGTTGGCCCTGTGTGCCTCGGTCGTATGCAGTCCTGATTGTGGCGCTCACCTGCACGGCGCCAAACACGCATACGACCATCATTGGCACCAAGGCAGAAGCTACTCTCATCGCTGAAGACGACACGTCTCCATTCGTCCCTCCATTCACGCCTGTCGCGACACCACTGGAGGCGGGCTGCACGATGTTGGGGCGTGAGCGGAAGACGGCCTAACGGTGTGCGGGACCGTAGCCCAGCTTCATGGAGACGGTTGCGAATGGTCCTCGCCGATACTCCAGGAGCAACAGTGTCCCTAATTTGCTGGGAAGTGGCGGTGCGGTCCCCTACGGCACTGCGTAGGATCCTACGGTCTTGGCGTGCATCCGTGCGTCGCTGCGGTCCGGTCCCAGGTCGACGGGCACGTGCACCTTCCGCCGACCACTGGCGACAACATCGATGTACTGTGGAGACCTCACGCCCCACGTGTTGAGCAATTCGGCGGTACGTCCACCCGGCCTGCCGCATGCCCACTATACGCCCTCGCTCAAAGTCCGTCAACTGCACATACGGTTCACGTCCACGCTGTGGCGGCATGCTACCAGTGTTAAAGACTGCGATGGAGCTCCGTATGCCACGGCAAACTGGCTGACACTGACGGCAGCGGTGCACAAATGCTGCGCAGCTAGCGCCATTCGACGGCCAACACCGCGGTTCCTGGTGTGTCCGCTGTGCCGTGCGTGTGATCATTGCTTGTACAGCCCTCTCGCAGTGTCCGGAGCAAGTATGGTGGGTCTGACATACCGGTGTCAATGTGTTCTTTTTTCCATTTCCAGGAGTGTATTTTCTCTCACCAGTTAATAGAAACCTATATCAGTCAAGTAAATGGATGTATATGGTAGAGTATTGTACCTAGGACACTTTTTCAAGCTTTCATCTCAAGCAGCCTTATAACTGAAGTGTAACATGTTTTCTTATTTCGTTTTGAAAAAGCAGCATTCACTACATGTATACTGCAGTCTTTTCCAGAAATTACAAAAATTAAGCGGGGAAGATGAAGTTGTTCCGAATCTTCAGAGGTGTTCGAAGATCACGTACCTAAGAACAAATCTTCTGTTCAGATTTAGAAGTGATTCAACCGTGAAGGTTTTGTCACTATTGGATTTAATACCCTCTGTCTTACATTATTATTGTAATTAAAGGTTGTTTACAAAGTAGTTGTACAAAAGTAACCTATGATTGTTAAAAGATTAAATACCTTTCAGAAATGTTTGCCACTGCATTGAATTCAGTATACCTTCAAGTTTTATTCCCACCTAACACTGTGTTCCCGAGGTACCTGCTAGGTGGCAGGAGGGTGTGAGTTATCCCAATAGTCATATGGAGTCGTATAACGGTGCATAAAATGCGCTGTGTTGTGTGCAGTTTCATAAATCCATATCCCGTGTTACAGTTCAGAGACAGTTCAAGGCTAAATATCGAAGCCATAACAGCGAAGACAAACTGTTATTAAGTGGTACAATCGTTTCACCGAAACTGGCTCTGTAATACATAGGACGCCAGGTGAGGGCCAGCCAGCAATCTTCGATGGAGCAGCTGAACATGTTGTAACACCTGTACATGCTTGAACATTATGTAATGGCTCAATTACAACAGGATATGGGTACAGAATTTGTTTTCAAGCAAGATGGTGCATCACTACTTTCATCGTCGTAAAATTGTTGCACATTTCCGAAGGAAGGTGCAGACTTGGATTGGACGTCGTGGAAAAATATCCTGGCCACCCCGATCACCTGATTTAACCCCAATAGACTTCTGCGTTAGACGTTATCTTAAAGACAGACTGTATGTTCCTCCGCTTCCGGGATACATCGACGAGCTGCGGCAATGGAGACGTAAGCAGTTGCCACCCTACATCAAGACTTGCTTCATAGAATTTGGTAGTAAACTGATTACAGACGGGACTTCTGTCGTTTTACAAAAGGTAGCCACATTTCACAAAATGTGCCATATTGAAAATGTGTAAATAAGACATGAAAATATATTTGCATTCAGTGCTGTACCAAACATTTCTGTAAGTTATTTACGTTTTTCACAAATAAAGGTTACTTTTGTACAACTAACTTTTTCAAACCCTCTATTTCGCCCTCCACAGATAAAACTGTGTGTTATTACTACGATATTAACACATCCATCGTTGCTGCAATTTCCTGTGTTCGTTTTTATGAATCGTATCTCAGTCAGTAGAAATGTAACCTTGTACGATCGCTTTGTCATCCATCCGTCGGTCCATCTGTCCTTTGTCTGTCAGTCTGTTTGTCCGCAGTTAAGAACCCTTTTTCTCGGGTAGGGGTAGACGCATCAAGTTTAGATTTGTATCACTTACTCAGGACAACGTCCCAGTGGCGATGTACAACACTGAAGTTTCTAAGTCAGTGTAGTGAAACGGTACAGACACTTTTGTCACATATTTTAATACTCAGAAACTCACTTATCAAAACCTATAAGGTACTTCCCGTCGGCCTAGAATAACGAAATTATTAATTTGTAATTATATAACATGGAAATATTCTTTTGTCATTTGTCAGCCTACGCCAAACTTGAAATTAAAACAATTAGTAATTCTGCATTCAGGCTGACTGGGTAGCAATGATAAAAGTTAAACATCAGGCATGGAATAGTTTTATTCCTCATATGACACTTCCACTTGAAACGCTATAGCTACACGCAGTAGTCACTCCTGGATGTCTGATGATGAATACATTTCAAAATACGTCATATGAACGATTAAGTCTTCCACTGACTGATGTTTGTCTTTTGCTATTGCAGCACAGTTTCCGCGTGAACAGAGAACGGCTGATTATTATAATAATGGTCACGTGCCCCTGCATGACTTTATGTCACATATATATGCATCTACTGGGTTAATTTCAGACGACCATTCGTAGTAGAAGTAAAACATCATTGGTATTACCATTTTTAACTATGCTTTCCTAATATTTATCCTTCCGTGGTCACTGTGACGCGTCGCGACTTTCGAACAGTTAGGCTTCGGAAGAATGCAACATCAAAATTTCAGTCTAAATTCTTAATTATTTTGCAAACACGTTGGAATGCGTTACATTACTCTACTACACAAACGTAATCAGTAAGCGCAATTAAAATAAGAATAAGTATTAACTAAATCCAATTTACAAGTTAAAACGTTTTGAAATAGAAGCTGTTGGCAACCAACACAAATTTCCATTTCGAAGACAGGGAATATAGATGAGACGTGAAAGAAACTTAGTTCCTTTGCAAATAGCAAGTGTTCCCTTGTAAAATTGTCTTATAATTCAAAGTACCAGATGGAACGTGACTAAATAATTAAGGCTTAGCCATCCGTACGTTATGTAGGTAGTTTTTAAAATACATATAATTTTACTCACCATTACACTCTGTAACTAATGAATTATCGATATCCTCAGAATAGCTTTAATATGTTATACAGCACTTAAATATGTAGAACTGATATCTCACAACAAAAAACAGTAAAAAGAAGACGGTCGAATTTCTTCTACGTCCTTCACCAACTCGAGCTTCGGCTGTGCCTCCAGTCACAGCACTGACAACTTGATTATAAACCCCAATCTCTCTTGCTGTTTCCCCTCCTCTTTCATTCTTTCAAATTTTTCTTCTTCACTTTCAATACATTTTCATTGCTCAGAAAACTGTCCATTCGGTACAAGAGATACCGTAATTATTTGTCCCTTCTGCAGAGGATGGCACCATCATCAGCGAGTCATGTCCTTTGATCCTGCCTCCTGACCTCCCATCTGAACATTCCTCTAATTCCGTACTTTACTTGGCTGGTATACAAGTGGAAGAGAAACACGGAATATAAACAGTTTGGACAAGAAGAGAACAGAAGCTTTTTAATGTCGTTGCAGAACAATACTGAAGATCATATAGGTAGATCACGTAATTAACGAGGAGATAATGGACAGAGTTGGGATGAAAAGAAATTTGTGACACGACCTGACTATAGGAAGGGATAGCTTGATAGGACACATTCTAAGACATCATGGGAAATGGGAAATGTGGAGGGTAAGGGTTAAAATCGTAGAGGGGATGAAGAAATGAATATAGCAAGCAAATTCAGAAGGATATACAGTAATTATTATTCGGAGATGAAGAGGCTTGTAAAGAATACAGTAGCTTGGAGAGTTGCATCAAACCTCTCTTCGGATTCCGGAACACAACAACAACACCTTATTTTTCGGAAAATTTCAAACAACTTGTGCCACTATGCGTTGCCGAGGCCTATTCCCAGATATAAAAATTCTAAAAAAGTGTTTTGAATTTTTGCCACCTTTTGTCCAACAGTGAACCGTTTCGTCAGAACTGAGTCTGAAGGTCCTTTACCTCTTCTACATCACTATGGTCGTTGTCTTACAAATCTTTTTTAGTATCATTCTGTTGAGAAATTTGGAAGAATGAGCTGTTACATAGATTGTATAGATGTTCTAGGTTGTATCTGCCCTTTCTCACTTTCCTTTTATGTTAGCGCCTTATTCGCTAACATATCTGTTCAGAAGTGCGTAAGCATTCTCATAGACTTACTATATAAATCAGGAGTTAACCCAGTTTTCAGAGGTCGCATAAGGGTAACTACGGAAATTCGTCTAACAGAAAATTATTTCCGTTTCATTGGCAGGATATACAAACAGTTGGATCGTCTATCTGTGGGATCTTTCCACAGTCTAGTCCTTGCTGAAATCTTCACGCTCAATTTTGAAACACAGGTTTTGGCAAATAATCCACTGTCTTCCAAAGTTAGATATCGGTCTCGGTGAGTTGATGATTTGTGCTGATGGGCAGGTACAACCAGATAACTTTAAAAATTCCTCAAGTAACGAAATTCTAAACACATCACTATGAACGTCACAATTGAGTTTGTGGATAACTACATAAATTATTTGTATCTAACCACAGAAATTAGTGACCATAGTCATACTTCCAGGATTTTTAGGAAACCTAGCGCCACAGGTATGGTGAACCGCCAGGAATCTACACCCAATGACCCAAGAACATGCTGCCTCCCATTCAATGATACATCGCCTAATATCCGTCCCCAAGAGTGAAGACAACTTCCAAATGGAAGTAAATGTAGTCAGACAATCGACACCAAAAAATGGCTATCCTCCTACCTCAGTGGCCTCCATAATGCACAAAAAGCAGAAACAACAGGTGTCCTCTCTTCTTTACCCTGTTCTTGACCACCTCCAGAAACCAATGAATGCTGCATGGTTCCATATTTACGAAAATTCTCACTGGATGCCGTGAGATAGTTTTCAGGTGCGTAACATTGTTGGACACTTCCTGCCCAATGACAAAGACAGAACAGCACGTCTGGAAAAGAGTGGAACATATAAAATAACTTGTAATTATGACAAATTCTAGACAGTAAGGCAATATGCACCCACTTGAAGGAGCACCACAGAAGCTGAAAACTTAGACTCCGCTTTTCAAGAACACCTGCTTAAAGAAGGCCAGAGTTAGAAGAGAAAACATGAAGTATTACATAACATCCATGAGGGAAGGAATATTAACTATCTTGAAATAGTGGAAATTAGTAAACATATGTCCATCAACCCAAGCTTAGTGCTGAATGACCAGGGATAGTTCCCTTACCCACCGCTTCTACGTCTTACCTGGTAATTTACGATCTATTAAAGACAAGATCATTTTGTTCAGCCACATCTTTCGAATATGTCACCAAAGTTTATTGTCCATTCATTTTCTTCTATGAGAAACTGTTGCAATTTGTAGATGCTCATTAGCTGATGTATCACATATTTTACTTTAAATAAATAATCTTATATCGCATTTATACTAAAAAAAAAATCCCTATTGTTCTATACCTGATTCTAACAGTAACATTTTTCATCGCTGGAAATAAAGATGCTCTGTACATGCCCTAGTTTAAAATCTCTAACCTAACAAAATATCACTGCACCACACACTTATCTTTATGCCTGAAGATGGCGTAATGGCCAAAAACTGGTCCGTGAAACAGATAATAAATGACGTATAATATTACTTCAGCGTTGTTTCATTCACAACGCAAAAGTGAAAAGATTGTCAATTGATTGTTATTTGTTTAGGTATTTGGACATTCGGTTAGACTGACCTTACGTGATCTCCATATTACAAGGATTCTATACACAAATGTATCAAAAATTTCCTTTTTGTGTTTATGATATGTTTTTGTTTATATAAATGTATTAAATTTACACAGAAATTTAGCTAATATTTCTTACACTCTCAATGCATACACGGATAGCAAATAATCAACAGCAGTTGGTAAGTGTTGGTCAGATATAACTGGAAGGGTCAATAGATGATTTTTTGGTCTGTCGTACCAACTGTAGAAAAAAAAACCAAAATATTAAAATCAGCAACTGAGGTTTCATCACATTTACAATATGAGAACGAGAGGACAGGTTTTATATAGGAAATTTGACTATGAAGGATATAATCAAATTAAATGTAGAAGCTTCATGAAAATCGATGTTCTGCACCGGTTAATTTGGATTGTGGTGTCGCTGTGTAAGTCTGTTTATTGTAAAACAGCTGCCAGAGGATAAGGGAAATTAATTAGAAATTCAACCCTGCTGCTCAGTGCTATCTGTTAAGTCAGCTTGAGTGACAGACACACAGACGGCTCCGCCCTTTGATGTGGATTGCTGCTACTCTGCCCTGGAACTTGGCGTGCGACCGCTGTGGCACACGGCAACTCCAGCATACACACAGTGCTGTGGGGGCCAAAGCGGCAACGTATGCAGGTAGCTCTGGCATCTAATGCTTGCTCGTGCTTATTGTTCTTACAACAAACAGATGACGAAAACGTTGTCTATAGCTGCAATTTGAAACTATGTTTCCTCTAAAACTTATTTTCTTATTTCGCAAATTTGCAGAATGTGCTTTTAGGCGATCTCTCTTGCAGGATATTTTCTTCGTTGCACTGCCATTAATTCAGATAGAGCTTTCCTCTTCTTTTCTTTGTTATCTTTCAGACTCCTAATTTCCACTTATCATATTGCCTCTGTTTTTCAGATACAAAATCTAGGTGGCAGCATTTCTACTAGTATGATTTAATTTCTATTTTCTTATAATATTTGTTTCTCATAGTCATTGTAGAAGACAGTTGGAGATACTAACGAATATTTCTTGCACATTTTTTATTTCTTTTCTGGCGGTTCTAGTATTAATAATGTTTTTTTTCTAGATTATATTTGACTTTAAATTATTAAAAGACCAACAAAAAGCCACAAATTTTAAATGGTTAATCTGCTACAAGTAGATGTTACCTTAGTAGATATAATTTTGTGGTTTTTTTGTTTCGGACTTTAGTACAGGAAACGTTAGATCTTAAATTTACAGCTTTTTTCCGCTTGAAGTAAAGTTTTTATCTTGATATGTTAAAATAATGGTTGTGTATTTCATTCTACGCCTTTGTCTGACATACTGTGGAAAAACATAATGAACAAGCGGACTGACTTCCTGCTGCCTTTACCCTGTGCTGCTTACTTCAGTAAAATATTGACTTTGTTTCAGAACTATATTTTTATTTGACAATGCAGTACCCAGTATTTAACTAACACTGTTCAGACAAAGTTGACTTGACGAGATGCTGATTGTACTAAAAATAGAAGTAATTTCGTATCAGTAATGACTAATTATCAGCAAACCACAATGAAACTAATGCATTTCGAAATGTTACTGCCTGAGAACACATTTCTTTCACTGAAAAGATTATTTCAGTCAATACTCGTTTCATTACTGACTACACGGGTTGATACTGTATATAGTCATTATCAACAGCGCCTCAATAATGTATCGTCTTTACATTAACAAACTAAAAAATATCTTCCTACATTACACTAATTTTTAAAATACTGATACTGGTATTGTTTGGACGGTGGTTACGTCAAAACAAGCTGGGAGTCGTCACATTTCGTTGAGGCTACAACTGGGGACTGAATGGGGCTAGTCATAGCAAACTCTTATATAGTCAGAACTGGCTGCGTGAGCTACTATAGATTTTTCTTTAATTTTTAAAATTCTAAATTTAATTCACAACATGCGAAAAGTTTCGAGATCTTAGAAGACCAGCAAGACAATTATTTCAACGCCATGCCAAACAGTATGGTTCGTATAATCGAGGTGATATAAGCAGATAGAATAACGTCACGTGGAATTTCCAAGAATTTTTAATCTTTACAGAATAACAGTATTTAAAAAAATTTGAAGTTCGGTGGCAAGAGGAACAAGGCTTCTGGTCAGGTGAATACAGGGTTATAAATACAAAATCAAATAGGGGTAATGCATTAGTAGGTTTAATTGTTGTGGTCTTCAGTCCTGAGACTGGTTTGATGCAGCTCTCCATGCTACTCTATCCTGTGCAAGCTTCTTCATCTCCCAGAACCTACTGCAACCTACATCCTTCTGAATTTGGTTAGTGTATTGATCTCTTGGTCTCCCTCTACGATTTTTACCCTCCACGCTGCCTCCAATGCTAAATTTGTGATTCCTCGGGTAATCTACTACAAACAGCATAGTGAACGCATTATTGTGGCCACGAAAGACACGAAGCCCACGCCTAACACAGTAGTACAAGTTTATATGCCAACTAGCTCTGCAGATGACGAAGAAATCGATGAAATGTATTATGAGTTAAAAGAAATTATTCAGGTAGTGAAGGGAGACGAAAATTTAATAGTCATGGGTGACTGGAATTCGAAAGTTGGAAAAGTGAGAGAAGGGAACATAGTAGGTGAATATGTATTGGGGCTAAGTAATGAAAGAGGAAGCCGTCTGATAGAGTTTTGCACAGAGAATAACTTACTCATAGCTAACACTTGATTCAAGAATCATAAAAGGAGGTTGTATACATGAAAGAACCCTGGAGATACTAGAAGGTGTCAGATAGATTATATAATGGTAAGACAGAGATTTAGGAACCAGGTTTTAAATTGTTACACATTTCCAGGGGCAGATGTGGACCCTGACCACAATCTATTGGTTATGAACTGTAGATTAAAACTGAAGAAACTGCAAAAAGGTGGGAATTTGAGGAGATGGGGCCTGGATAAACTGAAAGAACCTGAGGTTGTACAGCGTTTCAGGGAGAGCATAAGGGAACAATTGACAGGAATGGGGGAAAGAACTACAGTAGAAGAAGAATGGGTAGCTCTGAGGGATGAAGTAGCGAAGGCAACAGAGGATCAAGTAGGCAAAAAGACGAGGGCTAGTAGAAATCCTTTGGTAACAGAAGAAATATTGAATTTAATTGATGAAAGGAGAAAATATAAAAAGGCAGTACATGAAGCAGGCAGAAAGGAATACAAAGGTCTCAAAAATGAGATCGACAGGGTGTGCAAAATGGCTAAGCTGGGATGGCTAGAGGACAAATGTAAGGATGTAGAGGCTTATCTCACTAGGGGTAAGATAGATACTGCCTACAGGAAAATTAGAGAGTCTTTCAGAGAAAAGAGAACCACTTTTATGAATATCAAGAGCTCAGATGGAAACCCAGTTCTAAGCAAAGAAGGGAAAGCAGAAAGGTGGAAGGAGTATATAGAGGATCTATACAAGGGCGATGTACTTGAGGACAATATTATGGAAATGGAAGAGGATGTTGATGAAGATGAATTGGGAGATACGATACTGCGTGTAGAGTTTGACAGAGCACTGAAAGACCTGAGTCGAAACAAGGCCCCAGGAGTAGACAACATTCCATTTGGTCTACTGACGGCCTTGGGGAGCCAGTCCTGACAAAACTATACCATCTGGTGAGTAAGATGTATGAGACAGGCGAAATACCCTCAGACTTCAAGAAGAATATAATAATCCCAATCCCAAAGAAAGCAGGTGTTGACAGATGTGAAAATTACCGAAATATCAGTTTAATAAATCACAGTTGCAAAATACTAACACGAATTCTTTACAGACGAATGGAAAAAGTGGTAGAAGCCGACCTCGGGGAAGATCAGTTTGGATTGCGTAGAAATATTGGAACACATGAGGCAATACTGACCTTAAGACTTATCTTAGATGTAAGATTAAGGAAAGGCAAACCTACGTTTCAAGCATTTGTAGACTTAGAGAAAGCTTTTGACAATGTTGACTGGAATACTGTCTTTCAAATTCTAAAGGTGGCAAGTGTAAAATACAGGGAGCGAAAGGCAAAAAAAAAAAAAAAAAAAATGGTCAAATGGCTCTGAGCACTATGGGACTTAACATCTATGGTCATCAGTCCCCTAGAACTTAGAACTACTTAAACCTAACTAACCTAAGGACAGCACACAACACCCAGCCATCACGAGGCAGGGAAAATCCCTGACCCCGCCGGGAATCAAACACGGGAACCCGGGCGTGGGAAGCGAGAACGCTACCGCACGACCACGAGATGCGGGCAGAAACCAGATGGCAGTTATAAGAGTCGAGGGGCATGAAAGGGAAGCAGTGATTGGGAAGAGAGTGAGACAGGGTTGCAGCTTCTCCCCAATGTTATTCAATCTGTATATTGAGCAAGCAGTGAAGGAAACAAAAGCCGGCCGCGGTGGTCTAGCGGTTCTAGGCGCTCAGTCCGGAAACGCGCGACTACTACGGTCGCAGGTTCGAATCCTGCCTCGGGCATGGATGTGTGTGATGTCCTTAGGTTAGGTAGGTTTATGTAGTTCTAAGTTCTAGGGAACTGATGACCACAGATGTTAAGTCCCATAGTGCTCAGAGCCATGTGAACCATTTTTTGAAAGGAAACAAAAGAAAAATTCGGAGTAGGTATTAAAATCCATAAAGAAGAAATAAAAACCTTGAGTTTCGCTAATGACATTGCAGTTGAACGGAATGGGCAGTGTCTTGAATGGAGGATATAAGATGAACATCAACAAAAGGAAACGAGTATAATGGAATGTAGTCGAATTAAGTCGGGTGATGCTGAGGGAATTAGATTAGGAAATGAGACACTTCAAGTAGTAAATGAGTTTTGCTATTTGAGGAGCAAAATAACTGATGATGATCGAAGTAGAGAAGACCCTACTAATGGGCAGGTGTGTCAGCACTGCCAACAGAGACATCCAGTTGAGCAGCGAGGTGACCCGTCCATCACCCCGAATGAGAATATAGGTGCTGCAGTGCCTTTGTTATTCCGAATTACGATGTAATGTTCCTTTGGACATGCACGTATTTCGGAAGGAATAGGCACTGCGGCGACCACTACCGCC